>NC_092237.1:41620818-41648318 GCF_036320965.1 Panulirus ornatus
GCTACATACAAATCCATTTGCTTTTCTAAGTATTTTTCACATACATTCTTCAAAGCAAACACCTGATCCACACCTCCTCTACCACTTCTGAAACCACACTGCTCTTCCCCAATCTGATGCTCTGTACGTGCCTTCACCCTCTCAATCAATACCCTCCCATATAATTTACCAGGAATACTCAACAAACTTATACCTCTGTAATTTGAGCAATCACTCTTATCCCCTTTGCCTTTGTACAATGGCACTATGCACGCATTCCGCCAATCCTCAGGCACCTCACCATGAGTCATACATACATTAAATAACCTTACCAACCAGTCAACAATACAGTCACCCCTTTTTTAATAAATTCCACTGCAATACCATCCAAACCTGCTGCCTTGCCGGCTTTCATCTTCCGCAAAGCTTTTACTACCTCTTCTCTGTTTACCAAATCATTTTCCCCAACCCTCTCACTTTGCACACCACCTCGACCAAGACACCCTATATCTGCCACTCTATCATCAAACACATTCAACAAACCTTAAAAATACTCACTCCATCTCCTTCTCACATCACCACTACTTGTTATCACCTCCCCATTAGCGCGCTTCACCGAAGTTCCCATTTGCTCCCTTGTCTTACACACTTTATTTACCTCCTTCCAGAACATCTTTTTATTCTCCCTAAAATTTAATGATACTCTCTCACCCCAACTCATATATATATATATATATATATATATATATATATATATATATATATATATATATATATATATATATATATATATATATATATATATATTTATATTTATATATATATTTGCTGAAAACCGCGAGGAAAATGAAGTACGATAAGATTTCTAGTGCACTTTCGTGCACTGATCACATCGCCAGGGGAGATACAAGAATGAGATAGAAGACATAGAACAGTCCATTGATACACAAGGAAGATATGTAGCTAAGACGCCATTGGTAAGCATGCTTGTTCACCAATAGCATCTTAGCTACGTCTCTTCCTTGTATATCAACTGACTGTTCTACGTCTTCTATCTTATTCTTGCATTTCCCCTGACGATGTGATCATTACACGAAAGCGCACTTGGGAACTTATTGTTTCATTTCTTCGTAGTTTTATGCATATACTAGATCACGTCACGTGTACCACTATGACTTCTTACAATATATATATATATATATATATATATATATATATATATATATATATATATATATATATATATATATATATATATATATATATATATATATATGTATATTATCCCTGGGGATAGGAGAGAAAGAATACTTCTCACGTATTCCCTGCGTGTCGTAGAAGGCGACTAAAAGGGAAGGGGGCGGGGGGCTTGAAATCCTCCCCTCTCATTTTTTTTTTTAATTTTCCAAAAGAAGGAACAGAGAAGGGGGCCAGGTGAGGATATTTCCTCGAAGGCCCAGTCCTCTGTTCTTAACGCTACCTCGCTAATGCGGGAAATGACAAATAGGTATGAAAGAAATATATATATATATATATATATATATATATATATATATATATATATATATATATATGAGCGAATAAAGCTATTTTGTCATCTTTGCCAAGCTCTAACGTGGGAAGTGGCGAATAAGGATTCGAATCGTTGCCCCGTGTGTGGCAGCTTGGAATGCTGAGAACTAGGCAATGGATCCCATGATATGGGAACGACTGTTCCAGTACAAGTAATCCAATGCCCCATATCTTTTGTACATAAGCAATGAGGTTTCCACTAGTCATATCCCGTCAGGCACACAGGAACCAGAAGGTAACGTTACTGAGATCATCACATGAGGCTGCAGTTCGAATCCTTCCTCTTAGAGAATGCTGTATGGACTAAGTGGGCGTAGTTATATTTCGTGTTCATATATTTACATTTGGGCGAGTGATGATCTGTACAACGTTTACTGCTGGTTAGTGTATGGAGACCCCGTTGCTTATGTAAATAAGACTGAGGGGAGTATTTGGTTACTTGTAGTTAAATCGTCTTTTCTCTGAGTTCCATTGCCAAAAGGGTAACATTTTTGCGTCCCAAACACGTGGTGGTGGTTTGAATCCTTGCTGTATGTGGATCAAGGAGTTGGATTAGCACAAGTGAGAGATTTTGAGCTTTACTTTCCTAGAATTTCCGTTTTTGCAAGAGCCTTCTTCACAGTCATTCTTTATGGCACAATACTACATGCCCACAGGACTTTCTTCACCTCGCTGGACGGCGCACCATGTTATTTAGCAGTCGGCTGCCTTCAACACTCCCTAGACCCATCCCTGGATCCTATTACTGCCATGATCCTATATGAAGTCGCCCATCTTATGAAATTATTAGTGTATATGTGAGCAGCTTCCAAGGCTCTCCTCACTCAGGTGTTCAAATTTTTCTGTATCACTTGGGTTACTTCAGCTCCTTACCACCTTGTTGTCGACGTAAACAAGTGCATTCGGTGTCATTATGGTGACGTATATTCACTTTATGTTTATTGACCCTTTCGGCCATATCTCGACCTGCTTCCCCATAGTAAGTAGTCGCACAACCAGTTCAAGGTACACTGATACCACACTATCATTGTCAACATTTATACCAGGTTTTGTTTTCAGGACATCACTTATTTGATTACGTCCGAAGCTTGCCTTAAATTTGGTACGTCATAAACCTTTGGTTTTCTACTGTGCTGAGTTCAACAGTCCCTCTGCACTCTTCAGTGATCATACCAGCTTTTGTAAGTTTAATCAGTAAGTCTTCATGGTAACATGAATCATTGAAAGCCTCATCAAAATACTTGTTCTCCTCCGTCAAGTACTTGCCATTGCGTTTACTAATTGCCCTTAAAAGAAAATCATGATTACTGCAGATTTTCGTTCATCGTAATTGGCTGAAAGATCATGAATAAGATCATTCTTGTTTGTGGATTTACGATCACTGGGAACTTTACACCCTGGTCAGACCACCATAATATAATCATCGTATCTAGAAACGGTAATTTCTCATTCTCCTCTTCCTCCTCCGCAGTAAACCGTATGTCACTGTATACACGGTTCCGCATTCCTGTTTCTGTTTGTTCGTTTGGGATGTATCACTATTAAGTCATCCATGTATCTGGACCACGTAGCACCCCGGCCCACGGTTCTGCAGTAGATCATCTCCAGAACTTCCATTTACAGACAAGTCTTGACAACACTAAGGGAAACACCCATGCCCAGGTCCCTGTGCTGCCTGTAGTCCTCTCCGTTGAACGAGGATGCCCCACATCTGTTGCACACAACAGCTTCGTGTTTTCTGTTCTTGATATCGGTAGCTCCTCATTGTGGATATCATCAACTGCCTTCCTAACAGTGGGTATGGCCACTTCCAGCAGCAGCTTGGTACATGAAGGTTTAACATCGGAGCTGACCAACTCTGTATTGTCAGACTTAATGATTTTCAACCTTGCCATCAAAACATCGAATCTCTCAGGTGATAACTATTTGTGTAACGAGGAGAGAGTTATTCAATACTTCCCACGTATTTCTTGCGTGTCATAGAAGCCGATGAAAAGGGGAGGGAGCGGAGGGCTAGAAATCCTTCCCTCCTGTTTTTAATTTTCTAAATGAACAAACAGAGAAGCGAGCCAAATGAGGATAAGTCCTCTAAGGCTCAGTCCTCTGTTCTTACCGCTGCTTCGCTAACGCGGAAAATGGCGAATATGTACGAAGAAAAAAAAAAAAAAATATATATATATATATATATATATATATATATATATATATAGATAGATAGATAGATAGATAGATAGATAGATATATATATACACCGCGTCTTTACTCCTGTACACACACACACACACACACACACCAGAGTAGCTCCGATGGCAGGATTAATACCTGGGTTGGGTGTAGGTCGACTGCTGCGATCAGGATTCGAATCCATCCTGGTCTGACCCTGGAATGGCCTGTGCTAACTCATGGTCAGTAACGCCAACCGCTTCACCATGGGGACTCGGTTGCACCACTAGATGAACCTTAAAGCGTTGGACACTTGCCCGGCAAAGCAACTTACTTCAGCACCCTCACATGGCCCTGAGTGACCAACCTCCCGCGCTCAATAAAACATCAGCAATACTAGCATCACATACGTCACACACACACACGACATTCTCTCCTGACATCTAAAACATCAACATGAAAGTCTGTAAACAAACTGATTACCCTCAAACCTTTATTATCACGAATTTCGAACAAAAACAATCACCAGTATCTTTAACAAACAGAACTTCAGCTTCACAAAAGATACATCATGCTTCACTGCCTAGCCATCCACCCCTTTCAATAACAAACGTTACAAGACAACAAGAAGCGACGCCAAAAAATATAACGAGCACCGACATCAATCATCGGCAGCCTAGCAACCCTAAACATTCAACACCTGCACGACGAAACAAAAATATTATTAATGTAGCCACACCAGAACATCCTCAACACCGAATTCTATGTAGTAGTACTAATGAATTGACTTCCTCACCTTCCCATCCGCGTCACTTAAAAACCACCCATCAACCTCCACACAAACAGAAAAAAAATAAACACCCCATCCTCACACTTTAGTCGCTTGTATTTAAAGATTCTCCCCATCCCCAGCAAACACCAAAGTGACGAAAGTCACACAAAACTCTACACAATCGTCCCTCCCCCAACCCATTCATAAATTCTATCCCATTAGACGTACAGCTGTCTTAAACTACACTCTCTAGACAAACCCAAGTTACACTTCCTCGTCTGTGCACTGGATACCACGCATTTTTTCCATATAGCATTTATTCACTAAGGTGCAGCTAAGACGAACAAGCATTACCTCTATACAGGCAAATACGACTTCATAACGCCTTATGAACTGTGGTCCCCGCCAGTGGACGTGGTTGACTCTCTGAGCGCTGCAGGAACCCCAGAAAAGGTGTCCTGGGAATGCAAGGGTATATATACATTATATATATATATATATATATATATATATATATATATATATATATATATATATATATATATATCTGCATAGCTACAAAAATCCCAGATTACCGCAACATTCCACTGAGGAACAAATTATTGGTTGAGCATGTCTCTTTTTCTTTTTGTGTGTGACGTGGTTTTCACATATCAAATTAGATTTTGAGAGGAACACAAGCAACGCCACCTGTAAACAGGCACCTGTCTATATACGATGAGAAATGATAATAATAAAAATGTATATGCATGAATACAGCGAGGGCAAGCTTAACTTGTGAACCGCCCCATCTTGTATAAACATCGCCGCTGAGTGTTAGCATGTACAGCCATTCAAGAAATTAGCTCTATATAATTCAATATTCATATTAGTGGTAATAGTTTTTGAGGAAGGCTACGTGGCAGGCCTCAGGCGGCCACAAACGGGGCGGGAGAGGTGCCAGGGGATATTTTCGTCGGGTAAATAGTGAGGCAGCTGCACGGGGGGGTGATAAACACGCGGAAGTGAACCATGTCTCGCGCCCGATCATAAACTTAAGATTACGTCGTTATTTGCAAATGTAAACTGAATCAGTTTACATCCCGAGGAATTGGCTTTGGGCCTTTATACCCTGTTGTGTAGTAGTCCATGCGAGAGGCAACGCTTTGTGGGCCCACGCATGATTAGTTCATTGTTGGGTTGGGTACGTCGTTCCGTTGGTACACATCGTCACGTGCTATACACCAGCTCCAAGGAACACATTCCTTCTTAACTACCGCGTCACATATTGCATCCTTTACTCTGTCCTTCCATTTGATCTTCCCACT
Organism: Panulirus ornatus; assembly: GCF_036320965.1. NCBI lineage: Eukaryota > Metazoa > Arthropoda > Malacostraca > Decapoda > Palinuridae > Panulirus > Panulirus ornatus. The sequence continues at coordinate 41,626,612 of NC_092237.1, forward strand.
AGTCACACGCACACACATTCTCTTAACGTTTTCCACCATCGTTCGTTCGACGCATTTACACTTAGTCGGTCATCTGTACGTTTCATAGCCTAGCACTTTCACGTTAACTGCTAACCCTGACGTATATCCCCAGCATTATTCCCGCTCCCTCAACTTATCCCACATCCAGAATAAGGAAGGCTCATCTCTCCGTAGAATAAGCTGTATGTAGAATATTTGACAATTATATCAGGTGATATGTGCTCCATTTCTGACATGGACTGGTACAAGAGGCTTGTGGATTTTTTTCTTATTTGAATTGGAGGTTCAAGTCACGAACAAAAGTCCATATTAAGGCCGGACCTTAACTGAAAAGAGGTTGATGAAAAAGAAAAAGAGAGGGGAAAGTATTTACAAATTTTAGAGGAAAAAAATTGAAATGTGCCAAATCGTAGTTACTGGGAAAGACGTAAGAGGGTAGAGAGTTCTAAAGCTTCGAGGTGTAGGGAGAGAAACAGTAATCAAACCGGCCCACCCTTGAGTTGTCAACGGCCTTACAGTAATCATATGACGAAGCAGCTTGCCGAGCATTACGGGGTCTAGTTAGTGGTGGGGGCACACAAGCAGCCTGCTCTATGAATAAAAAAAAAAAAAGGTAGTACCTATAAAAGAGGGAAAGTGAGCCAACACTGCGGCAAGGACAAGTGTTCTATTTTTGATGTTAGCCTGGTGAGTTTATAAGTCGGACCGCTTTCTACTCAACTATTTCAAGTAAGGATGCAGAGCTAGAACCACCCCAGAAACCCTCCCCTCCTTGTATTTTAACTTTCTAAAAGGGGAAACAGAAGAAGGAGTCACGCGGGGAGTGCTTATCCTCCTCGAAGGCTCAGATTGGGGTGTCTAAATGTGTGTGGATGTAACCAAGATGAGAAAAAAGGAGAGATAGGTAGTATGTTTGAGGAAAGGAACCTGGATGTTTTGGCTCTGAGTGAAACGAAGCTCAAGGGTAAAGGGGAAGAGTGGTTTGGGAATATCTTGGGAGTAAAGCCAGGGTTAGTGAGAGGACAAGAGCAAGGGAAGGAGTAGCAGTACTCCTGAAACAGGAGTTGTGGGAGTATGTGATAGAGTGTAAGAAAGTAAACTCTAGATTAATATGGGTAAAACTGAAAGTTGATGGAGAGAGATGGGTGATTATTGGTGCATATGCACCTGGGCATGAGAAGAAAGATCATGAGAGGCAAGTGTTTTGGGAGCAGCTGAATGAGTGTGTTAGTGGTTTTGATGCACAAGACCGGGTTATAGTGAAGGGTGATTTGAATGCAAAGGTGAGTAATGTGGCAGTTAAGGGAATAATTGGTATGCATGGGGTGTTCAGTGTTGTAAATGGAAATGGTGAAGAGCTTGTAGATTTATGTGCTGAAAAAGAACTGGTGATTGGGAATACCTGGTTTAAAAAGCGAGATATACATAAGTATATGTATGTAAGTAGGAGAGATGGCCAGAGAGCGTTATTAGATTACGTGTTAATTGATAGGCGCGCGAAAGAGAGACTTTTGGAAGTTCATGTGCTGAGAGGTGCAACTGGGGGGATGTCTGATCATTATCTTGTGGAGGCGAAGGTGAAGATTTGTATGGGTTTTCAGAAAAGAAGAGAATGTTGGGGTGAAGAGAGTGGTGAGAGTAAGTGAGCTTGAGAAGGAGACTTGTGTGAGGAACTACCAGGAGAGACTGAGTACAGAATGGAAAAAGGTGAGAACAAAGGAGGTAAGGGGAGTGGGGGAGGAATGGGATGTATTTAGGGAAGCAGTGATGGCTTGCGCAAAAGATGCTTGTGGCATGAGAAGAGTGGGAGGTGGGTTGATTAGAAAGGGTAGTGAGTGGTGGGATGAAGAAGATTATTAGTGAAAGAGAAGAGAGAGGCATTTCGACGATTTTTGCAGGGAAAAAATGCAAATGAGTGGGAGATGTATAAAAGAAAAAGACAGGAGGTCAAGAGAAAGGTGCAAGAGGTGAAAAAGGGGGCAAATGAGAGTTGGGGTGAGAGAGTATCATTAAATTTTAGGGAGAATAAAAAGATGTTTTGGAAGGAGGTAAATAAAGTGCGTAAGACAAGGGAGCAAATGGGAACTTCAGTGAAGGGGGCTAATGGGGAGGTGATAACAAGTAGTGGTGATGTGAGAAGGAGATGGAGTGAGTATTTTTAAGGTTTGTTGAATGTGTTTGATGATAGAGTGGCAGATATAGGGTGTTTTGGTCGAGGTGGTGTGCAAAGTGAGAGGGTTGGGGAGAATTATTTGGTAAACAGAGAAGAAGTAGCAAAAGCTTTTTGGAAGATGAAAGCCGGCAAGGCAGCAGGTTTGGATGTTATTGCAGTGGAATCAATTAAAAAAGGGGGTCACTATATTGTTGACTTGTTGGTAAGGTTATTTAATGTATGTATGATTCATGGTGAGGTGCCTGAGGATTGGCGGAATGCTTGCATAGTGCCATTGTACAAAGGTAGAGGGGATAAGAGTGAGTGCTCAAATTACAGAGGTATAAGTTTGTTGAGTATTCCTGGTAAATTATATGGGAGGGTCTTGATTGAGAGGGTGAAGGCATGTACAGAGCATCAGATTGGGGAAGAGCAGTGTGGTTTCAGAAGTGGTAGAGGATGTGTGGATCAGGCGTTTGCTTTGAAGAATGTATGTGAGAAATACTTAGAAAAACAAATGGATTTGTATGTAGCATTTATGGATCTGGAGAAGGCATATGATAGAGTTGATAAAGATGCTCTGTGGAAGGTATTACGAATATATGGTGTGGGAGGCAAGTTGTTGGAAGCAGTGAAAAGTTTTTATCGAGGATGCAAGGCATGGGTACGTGTAGGAAGAGAAGAAAGTGATTGGTTCTCAGTGAATGTAGGTTTGCGGCAGGGGTGTGTGATGTCTCCATGGTTGTTTAATTTCTTTATGGATGGGGTTGTTAGGGAGGTAAAATGCAAGATTTTTGGAAAGAGGGGCAAGTATGCAGTCTGTTGTGGATGAGAGAGCTTGGGAAGTGTGTCAGTTGTTGCTCGCTGATGATGCAGCGCTGGTGGCTGATTCATGTGAGAAACTGCAGAAGCTGGTGACTGAGTTTGGTAAAGTGTGTGAAAGAAGAAAGTTAAGAGTAAATGTGAATAAGAGCAAGGTTATTATGTACAGTAGGGTTGAGGGTCAAGTCAATTGGGAGGTAAGTTTGAATGGAGAAAAACTGGAGGAAGTAAAGTGCTTTAGATATCTGGGAGTGGATCTGGCAGCGGATGGAACCATGGAAGCGGAAGTGAATCATAGAGTGGGGGAGGGGGCGAAAATTCTGGGAGCCTTGAAGAATGTTTGGAAGGCGAGAACATTATCTCCGAAAGCAAAAATGGGTATGTTTGAAGGAATAGTAGTTCCAAAAATGTTGTATGGTTGCGAGGCGTGGGCTATGGATAGAGTTGTGCGCATGAGGATGGATGTGCTGGAAATGAGATGTTTAAGGACAATATGTGGTGTGAGGTGGTTTGATCGAGTAAGTAATGTAAGGGTAAGAGAGATGTGTGGAAATAAAAAGAGTGTGGTTGAGAGAGCAGAAGAGGGTGTTTTGATATGGTTTGGTCACATTGAGAGAATGAGTGAGGAAAGATTGACCAAGAGGATATATGTGTCAGAGGTGGAGGGAACAAGGAGAAGTGGGAGACCAAATTGGAGGTGGAAAGATGGAGTGAAAAAGATTTTGAGTGATCAGGGCCTGAACATGCAGGAGGGTGAAAGGTGTGCAAGGAATAGAGTGAATTGGAACGATGTGGTATACCGGGGCCGACGTGCTGTCAATGGATTGAACCAGGGCATGTGAAGCGTCTGGGGTAAACCATGGAAAGTTGTGTGGGGCCTGAATGTGGAAAGGGAGCTGTGGTTTCTGTGCATTATTACATGACAGCTAGAGACTGAGTGTGAACGAATGTGGCCTTTGTTGTCTTTTCCTAGCGCTACCTCGCACACATGAGGGGGTTGTTATTCCATGTGTGGCGGGGTGACGATGGGAATAAATAAAGGCAGACAGAATGAATTATGTACATGTGTATATATGTATATGTCTGTGTGTGTATATATATGTGTGCATTGAGATGTATAGGTATGTATATTTGCGTGTGTGGACGTGTATGTATATACATGTGTGTGTGGGTGGGTTGGGCCATTCTTTCGTCTGTTTCCTTGCGCTACCTCGCTAACGCGGGAGACAGCGACTAAGCAAAATAATATATATATATATATATATATATATATATATATATATATATATATATATATATATATATATATATATATATATATAGATAGATAGATAGATAGATAGGTAGATAGATAGATAGATAGATAGATATGTATGTATAGGGTTAAGAGAATAAATGATAGAGTTCTTATTACTACTTGATAATTGGCGATGATCAAATAAGATTACCATGGGGGCCCATAGCCATGGTTTAAGTGAAACCCCTTAAGGCATTAATGAACCAACTAGGCCAATGGATTGCCAAGCATACTTTGTCTACTTACCTTTCCTGTAGGACAAGGGAAGGTCAATAACCTTCTTACATTTAATACCTAATTGAAATGACATGGCTCCAAAGAATATGACAGTGAAATGTGCTTATGTACTCATTCAGTAGAACATCTTAACATCTAACTGGTTGCAACACTACTAATATGGGTCCAGGGATATTATTGCATTTAACAAACTAATGCTACTAACAGTTTCAGAAATAATGTGGCATGTATCTTAATTGCAAAAGTAGCTAAAACATCCCAGTTCACAAGTGCAAGGGACTTCTGGTTAATGCACTTAATCGATTGAGATGTCAAACAAACAGTATATTGTAGTTTCTGCTACACAGCATAATACCGACAGGCGGCTTCGTCTGAGTTTTCTGTTGCTAAAAGTTCACTGAAGTGAACGTCAACTGCTAACATGTCTTTAGCTGTGGAGTTTTAGTAAATGGGCTGCGGCCTGGTTTGTGGGCGTCAGTGTGTACGTGGCGTAAAGATGGACCCTCGTCTTCCACGTCATATCGGTCCGCGCTCGTGTTTCCCGCAGCGCCGTACCTCGCTTGCTGGGTCAAGCATGCCACAAACACGTCCTTGGCGCTGTCCACAGGATTGGTCGTGACACAACTAAAACTCTCCCCAGCTGGGACCCTTGTTTAAAGTACAGACCGCGAGTGTCCTTGTAGATATATTCCTGGCTCGCTGGCTATACAGGGAATGAGCCACTGTAAACACAGCCTGCAGCCACAGTGGAAGGTATGACTCACTGGGATTATTACGAACATACATCCTCTCCTCCCCGGGTTAAGCGAACACGACCAGACGGCGAGAGAGTTCTAGTTCTTGTTTGCGACGCTCATGGGAAAATTACCTAGAAACAGTGCTTGTCCCTGTCCTCAGGAGTGTTGGATGCCTCGTAGTAATAATGCACTTTAATAAATCACTTTACTGGTTTACTTCACTGATTTTCCACGTTCGATGCATACCCTTTGTCATTATTTGATAGTTTCACTATATGTTCTTATTTGAGCACCGTAAATAGTAGATTTTGCACTGGGCCTTATTCTATATGGGGCCTGTTATGGACGATGTAATGTCCCTTATGATTTTAACAACTTAATTTCTACAATTAGCATACAGCTGTATGCATGATACTATGGATGACCTCACGCATCAATTCACTTACATTATTCTTACAATATGATAATTTGATCTTTACTAGCTATACAGTCTTACAAGAGTACCCATAAGTGGCATATTTGCCTCCCATGGGAGGGTTTTGGTGAAGGGGGTCAGTGGGTGGCTGTCAGTCTCCGCTGCTGACCCGGGGCACCGATCATCAACACATCGGGGTTGTGCCACATATTATCTTCCCTCAAAGAGTAGCTCAAGTGATTATGTAGAACTAAATGCTTACTTACACATTATAATATTCCCAGTATTAAGATAACAACTATACGTCAATAATACTAAACTACTATCATACAGTTTACAGCTATCATGTGTTCCCTATCTATTCTTCGTCCGTTTTGCTGACTCCATAGAACATAATCTTCCTGCGTAATAGAGGCATTGCTGCACTCAAACGAGTCTCCCCTCGACCAACACCTTGAACCTGCTTCTTATATATATATATATATATATATATATATATATATATATATATATATATTATATTATTTTATCCCTGGGGATAGGGGAGAAAGAATACTTCCCACGTATTCCCTGCGTGTCGTAGAAGGCGACTAAAAGGGAAGGGAGCGGGGAGCTGGAAATCCGCCCCTCTCGTTTTTTTTTTTTTTTTTTTTCCAAAAGAAGGAACAGAGAAGAGGGCCAGGTGAGGATATTTCCTCAAAGGGCCAGTCCTCTGTTCTTAACGCTACCTCGCTGTCGCGGGAAATGGCGGATAGTATGAAAAAAAAAAAAAAAAAAAAAAAAAATATATATATATATATATATATATATATATATATATATATATATATATATATATATATATATATATATATATATATATTATTTTATCCCTGGGGATAGGGAAGAAAGAATACTTCCCAAGTATTCCCTGCGTGTCGTAGAAGGCGACTAAAAGGGGAGGGAGCGGGGGGCTGGAAATCCTCCCCTCTTGTTTTCTTTTTAATTTTCCGAAAGAAGGAACAGAGAAGGAGGCCAGGTGAGGATATTCCCTCAGAGGCCCAGTCCTCTGTTCTTAGCGCTGCCTTGCTAACGCGGGAAATGGCGAATAGTTTGAAAGAAAGAAAGATATATATTATTTATTCATTTTACTTAATCGCCGTCTCCCGCGTTAGCGAGGTAGCACAAGGAAACAGACGAAAGAACGGCCCAACCCACCCACATACGCAAATATATACATATACGCCCATACACGCACATATACATACATATACATTTCAAGTATACATACATATACATACACAGACATATACATGTATGCACATGTACATGTTCATACTTGCTGCCTTCATCCATTTCCGTCGCCACCCCGCCACACATAAAGTGACCCCCCCCCCCCCCCCAACATTCGTTTCTCTAGCTGTCATGTGTAATGCGTTGAAACCACAGCTCCCTTTCCACATCCAGGCCCCACAAACCTGTCCATGGTTTACCCCAGACGCTTCACATGCCCTAGTTCAATCCATTGACAGCACGTCGACCCCGGTATACCACATCGTTCCAATTCACTCTATTACTTTCACGCCTTTCACCCTCTTGTACGTTCAGGCCCCGATCGCTCAAAATCTTTCGCACTCCATCCCTCCACCTCCAATTTGGTCTCCCACTTCATCGTTCCCTCTACCTCTGACACATATATCCTCTTTGTCAATCTTTCTTCACTCATTCCATCCATGTGTCCACGCTATTTCAACACACCCTTTTCTGCTCTCTCAACCACACCCTTTTTATTACCACACATCTCTCTTACCATTTCGTCACTTACTCGATCAAACCACCTCACACCACATATTGTCCTCAAACATTTCATTTCCAACACATCCACCCACCTCCACACAACCCTATCTAAAGCCCATGCCTCGCAACCATATAACATTGCGGAACCACTATTTCTTCAGACATACCCATTTTTGCTCTCCGAGATAACGTTCTCGCCTTCCACACATTCTTCAACGCTCCCAGAACCTTTGCCCCCTCCCCCACCCTGTGACTCACTTCCCCTTCCATGGTTCCATCCGCTGCTAAATCCACTCCCAGATATCTAAAACACTTCCTCCAGTTTTTCTCCATTCAAACTTTCCTTCCCTATAAACTTGTCCCTCAACCTTACTGAACCTAATAACCTTTTTCTTATACCCATTAAGTCTCAGCTCTCTTCTTTCACACGCTTTACCAAACTCAGTCACCATCTTCTGCAGTTTCTCAACCGATCAGCCACCTGCGCTGTATTATCAGCGAACAACTACTGATCCACTTCCCAAACCCACTCATCAACAACAGACTGCACATATATCCCTCTCTCCAAAACTCTTGCATTTACCTCTCTAACAACCTCATCCATAAACAAATTAAACAACCATGGAGCCATCACGCACCCCTGCTGCAAACCGACATTCACTGGGAACCAATCACTTTCCTCTCTTCCTACACGTACACATGCCTTACATCCTCTATAAAAACTTTTCACTGCTTCTAGTAACTTACCTCCCACACCATATACTCTTAATACCTTCCACATCTCTATCAACCCTACCATATGCCTTCTCCAGATCCATAAATGCTACATACAAACCCATCTGTTTTTCTAAGTATTTCATACATTCTTCAGATCAAACACCTGATCCACACATCCTCTACCACTTCTGAAACCACATTGTTCTTCCTTAATCTGATGCTCTGTACATGCCTTCACCCTCTCAATCAATACCTTCCCATATGATTTCCCAGGAATACTCAACAAACTCAAACTACTGTGATTTGAACATTCACCTTTATCCCCTTAACCTTAGAACAATGGCACTATGCATGCATTCCGCCAATCCTCAGGCACTTCACCATGAACCACACATACACTGAATATCCTTACCAACCAATCAACAACACAGTCACCCCCTTTTTTAATAAATTCCACTGCAATACCATCCAAACCTGCTGCCTTGCCGGCTTCCATCTTCCGCAAAGCTTTCACTACCTCTTCTCTGTTTACCAAACCATTCTCCCTGACCCTCTCACTTCGCACACCACCTCGACCAAAACACCCTATATCTGCCATTCTATCATCAAACACATTCAACAAACCTTCAGAATACTCACTCCATTATTTCACATCCTAATAAGCTACCTTATTACATAAGCACTGATATTGTAGTTACCCAAATTAAATTAAACCTATTTTTCTTCATACTTCACTATTTTCTATGAATATTAATTTTACTTGGGTCAACATGTCAGCTGCTGCAGACGGTAGCACGCAAACTCTAAGGCATATCAACAAAAGGCAGACTTCATTACTCTCCTGTTGGGAGGATCTGAAGCTTCGAGTTTATAAGATAAACTCCCATTATGTTATCATGTTTTCATTCTATTGTTATCTTTATATGTTATTGTTATGTTATTGATTCTGAGATCGGGTAAAATAGCGTTTCCCTTTTTCACCATTTATGTGCTTACCTTAGCTTTTAGCTGAGTGAAGGATTTACCCTTTCCCTCCACAAACTTTATTTGTGTTTATTTTGTGTTTTATTTTTTGTTTCTTTTTGTGGTTACAGTGAGGCAAGTGAGTGTTGACCGGTGTTTCTGGTGTTGCTGAACCACTGGTACATCTCACGAAGGCTGGTGTAGGGCAGAGTTGTACGCCCAACTGAAAGGTGACAGCAGGAGAACTCAACCCAGCTGGGTACGTCCTGTCCTACTTTCGGATGCTTTTCTGTCTGATCAGTTGCCTCAGCATTTTTTTTTTCTTTTTATAGAAAAGGTAAAGTGTTGAAAGTACCTTCTGTGTGGGGTGGTACGCCACCCCAGAATCTAGGGCATCGCCCCGCTTATAAGGATTCTTGTAAGCCAACCACCACGCCCGTAGGGGATAGCAGTGGTAGCCGACCAATGATGGACATAAAGTCCAAAAATGCAGAATTCTTGATGATACATGCGACTGGTTCAATCTTGCAACCATTAAGATCCTCAGGGTTGCTGAGGCTTATGTTCTTAAGATCCCTACAATATTCACAAGCATAGAGTTCCTTGGTGGACACCAGATTGCCGAAATGCACTACGTGAGCGCAATAGGAGATACAGGATGGTCGACAAAGAGCCTCAGAAAACAACTTATTGCATATAAACAAGTGAGGGGTAAGGCAAGACGCACAATACCACAAGCCAAAAGAGACTCTTGGCTTGGCTGTTTCAGCTGTCAATAAAGACACACCCAGCAGTCAGGTCTGGTCCACAATTAAGAAAATGACAAGTAAATACGAACAACCATCCATCCCCCCAACTCACCACGCAAAACGGCACCATAGACGACCCAGCTGACATAGCCAACGTTATCGCTAGGAGATTCTCAAACATAAGTAGCTCGGCCAATTATGATCGACGGCCTTTACACCACAAACGTTAGGCCGAGTAAACAGTGATTGACTTTGCCACAGAAGATGAAAATGTACCTTGAAATAATTCATTTATCTTTAAGGAATTACTTTTTGCTCTGATATCCTGTAAAGCTTCCAGCCCTGGACCCAGCAGGATAACCTACGAGATGATTCAGCATCTTAGTCAGGCCAACCTGACTAAGATGTTGCATTGTACCGTGAGATTTGGAGGTCTAGAATGTTTCCAAACTCATGGCAATTTGTGCACGTCATCCCCATCCCAAAAGGTTCTGGACGCCTTGCGAATATCAATTCGTTTCGACCTGTTACATTGACGAGCTGGATTTGTGAGGTCATGGAAAAAATGGTTAATAAAAGGCTTATTTTTCTATTTATTAGAATCGCAGAATTTATCAAATGATCAACAGTGTGCATTCCGTAAAAACAGAAGCACAATGGATCATTTGATAGATTTAGAACATAACGTTTCAGACACTTTAGAAAAATTATTTGAGTTTTCTTATATTTTGTTAAAAAGCCTTTGACATAACATTGCGAAACGGAGTCTTAAGCAACCTTTATGCCATTGGTTTAAGAGGTATTTACCTATTTCTCTTCAAAACTTTAACAAAACATTTGCTGTCAACATTGCTGCATCTAACGTAATCTCGGACACATTCGTCCAAGAGAATGGGATGCCACAAGGCAGCGTTCTGAGCTCAACATTATTCAATATTAATGATATTCTGTCTCCAGCTTCCGTTCCTCGAAACCCTAAGTACTCACTTTATGCTGATGATTGTGCAATATGGCACATCCTCGCCTAATGCAGTTTTCAGCTGAGCGGGTTCAAGTTGCACTTGTGTCCGTTCAACGTTGGACGCTGCAGTAGGGATTTAAGTTTTCACCAGCTAAAAGTGTCGCGGTTGTTTTTACCCATAAAGATAAAATCCCGAATTTGCAGCTAAAATCAGACAACAGCCCGATTCCCTTCTGCAATAACGTAAGGTTTCTTGGGTAAAACTTTGACCGAAGATTAGATTGGAAAAAGCTTATAGATTACTTGATAATAGATTGTAATGAATAAATGCCTGCGAATATGTGTTGGAGCTCTGTCATGTACCAGAGTTCCGCGATTGGGAGTTGAGGCAAATGTCCCTCTTCTCCGGCTGCGTCGAGATGAATTATCATTAAAGTGTGGTATTGTGAAGACCAGGAGAAGAAATACTACTGCCTGTCGCCTGGCATAACAATCCGAACAGTTCGTCGATAGAGGCGTCAGGCCCCTGGCCGTCAGAATTCACTACCTCATCGAGAATTCTGGTCTGAACGCGCAAGAAGTGGACACGCTGGTTAGAAATAAACTACCTCCCTGGGAGGAATCCAGAATAAGAATTAAGACCAACTGGCTCCCGGAGAGGAAAAGGAACGGGCCATAGAGTGAATTACACCAGCGATTCCGGGACGTCATTATGAATCATCTATCATATGTCTACTTCTACACAGGTGGATCTAAGACAATTGAATGTGTGGGTGCCAGTGTGTTGTCGAACGAATGTTCTCTTCGGTACAGGCTACCGAACCACACAACTGTTTTCTGTACGGAATTATTTGCTGTTGATAAGGCCAATGATTGTATGATTAATCCAATTCATATTAAATCAGTAATTTTTACCGATTCTGTTATCAGCTCTTAGAGCTATAGGCTGTGGTTATACTCAGTCAAATGAAATTCAGGGCAACATTATTAATGAATTAAACTCATGTAATGAAGATATTATCTTGATATGTGTGCCTGGTGGGTCATTGCATTATTCACGGCAATGAACAGGCAGACCGGTTGGCTAATAAGTCGACATTATAACTTGAGGAGGTCCTTCCGATCCCTCGGGAGCTGTGGCCTGCCTTCCCTTTGAGAAAGGATTCAATGTTTATGTGGCAGAGTCAGTGGACCAGCCTGACCATCGCAAGGAAATACAAGCCACAAGTAGCGGACTGGACGACCTCGTACGTGAGGAACAGAAGGGAAGAAGTCGTGCTAGCTCGTCTACGCCTCAACTTTACATACAACACTCACCTACAACCTCACATCACATACAGCACCCACCTACAACCTCACATCACATACAGCACCCACCTACAACCTCACATCACATACAGCACCCACCTACAACCTTACATCACATACAGCACCCACCTACAACCTTACATCACATACAGCACCCACCTACAACCTTACATCACATACAGCACCCACCTACAACCTTACATCACATACAGCACCCATCTACAACCTTACATCACATACAGCACCCACCTACAACCTTACATCACATACAGCACCCACCTACAACCTTACATCACATACAGCACCCACCTACAACCTTACATCACATACAGCACCCACCTACAACCTTACATCACATACAGCACCCACCTACAACCTTACATCACATACAGCACCCACCTACAACCTTACATCACATACAGCACCCACCTACAACCTTACATCACATACAGCACCCACCTACAACCTTACATCACATACAGCACCCACCTACAACCTTACATCACATACAGCACCCACCTACAACCTTACATCACATACAACACCCACCTACAACCTTACATCACATACAACACTCACCTACAACCTCACATCACATACAGCACCCACCTACAACCTCGTATCACATACAGCACCCACCTACAACCATACATCACATACAACACCCACCTACAACCTCACATCACATACAGCAACTACCTACAACCTTACATCAAATACAGCACCCACCTACAACCTCACATCACATACAGCACCCACCTACAACCTTACATCATATACAGCACCCACATACAACCTTACATCTAATACAGCACCCACCTACAACCTTACATCTAATACAGCACCCACCTACAACCTTACATCAAATACAGCACCCACCTACAACCTTACATCAAATACAGCACCCACCTTCAACCTTACATCAAATATAGCCCCCACTTACACCTCACATCACATATAGTACCCACCTACAACCTCACATCACATACAGCACCCACCTACAACTTCACATCACATACAGCACCCACCTACAACCTTACATCATATACAGCACCCACCTACAACCTCACATGACATACAGCACCCACCTACAACCTCACATCACATACAGCACCCACCTACAACCTTACATCATATACAGCACCCACCTACAACCTCACATCACATACAGCACCCACCTACAACCTTACATCACATACAGCACCCACCTACAACCTCACATCACATACAGCACCCACCTACAACCTCACATCACATACAGCACCCACTTACAACCTTACATCACATACAGCACCCACCTACAACCTCATATCACATACAGCACCCACCTACAACCTCACATCACATAAGCACCCATTTGCAACCTTACATCACATACAGCACCCACCTACAACCTCATATCACATACAGCACCTACCTACAATCTTACATCACATACAGCACCCACCTACAACCTCATATCACATACAGCACCCACCTACAACCTCACATCACATAAGCACCCATTTGCAACCTTACATCACATACAGCACCCACCTACAACCTCACATCACATACAGCACCCACCGACAACCTCATATCACATACAGCACCCACCTACAACCATACATCACATACAGCACCCACCTACAACCTCACATCACATACAGCATATATATATATATATATATATATATATATATATATATATATATATATATATATATATATATATATATATATATATATATATATATATATATATATATATATATCCTCCCCTCCTTGTACTTTTTTTAACTTTCTAAAATGGGAAACAGAAGAAGGAGTCACGCGGGGAGTGCTCATCCTCCTCGAAGGCTCAGATTGGGGTGCCTAAATGTGTGTGGATGTAACCAAGATGTGAAAAAAGGAGAGACAGGTAGTATGTTTGAGGAAAGGAACCTGGATGTTTTGGCTCTGAGTGAAACGAAGCTCAAGGGTAAAGGGGAAGAGTGGTTTGGGAAGGTCTTGGGAGTAAAGTCAGGGGTTAGTGAGAAGACAAGAGCAAGGGAAGGAGTAGCAATACTCCTGAAACAGGAGTTGTGGGAGTATGTGATAGAATGTAAGAAAGTAAATTCTCGATTAATATGGGTAAAGCTGAAAGTTGATGGAGAGAGATGGGTGATTATTGGTGCATATGCACCTGGGCATGAGAAGAAAGATCATGAGAGGCAAGTGTTTTGGGAGCAGCTGAATGAGTGTGTTAGTGGTTTTGATGCACGAGACCGGGTTATAGTGATGGGTGATTTAAATGCAAAGGTGAGTAATGTGGCAGTTGAGGGAATAATTGGTATACATGGGGTGTTCAGTGTTGTAAATGGAAATGGTGAAGAGCTTGTAGATTTATGTGCTGAAAAAGGACTGATGATTGGGAATACCTGGTTTAAAAAGCGAGATATACATAAGTATACTTATGTAAGTAGGAGAGATGGCCAGAGAGCGTTATTGGATTACGTGTTAATTGACAGGCGCGCGAAAGAGAGACTTTTGGTTGTTAATGTGCTGAGAGGTGCAACTGGAGGGATGTCTGATCATTATCTTGTGGAGGCTAAGGTGAAGATTTGTATGGGTTTTCAGAAAAGAAGAGTGAATGTTGGGGTGAAGAGGGTGGTGAGAGTAAGTGAGCTTGGGAAGGAGACTTGTGTGAGGAACTACCAGGAGAGACTGAGTACAGAATGGAAAAAGGTGAGAACAATGGAAGTAAGGGGAGTGGGGGAGGAATGGAATGTATTTAGGGAATCAGTGATGGATTGCGCAAAAGATGCTTGTGGCATGAGAAGAGTGGGAGATGGGTTGATTAGAAAGGGTAGTGAGTGGTGGGATGAAGAAGTAAGAGTATTAGTGAAAGAGAAGAGAGAGGCATTTGAACGATTTTTGCAGGGAAAAAATGCAATTGAGTGGGAGATGTACAAAAGAAAGAGACAGGAGGTCAAGAGAAAGGTGCAAGAGGTGAAAAAAAGGGCAAATGAGAGTTGGGGTGAGAGAGTATCATTAAATTTTAGGGAGAATAAAAAGATGTTCTGGAAGGAGGTAAATAAAGTGCGTAAGACAAGGGAGCAAATGGGAACTTCAGTGAAGGGCGCAAATGGGGAGGTGATAACAAGTAGTGGTGTTGTGAGAAGGAGATGGAGTGAGTATTTTGAAGGTTTGTTGAATGTGTTTGATGATAGAGTGGCAGATATAGGGTGTTTTGGTCGAGGTGGTGTGCAAAGTGAGAGGGTTAGGGAAAATGATTTGGTAAACAGAGAAGAGGTAGTAAAAGCTTTGCGGAAGATGAAAGCCGGCAAGGCAGCAGGTTTGGATGGTATTGCAGTGGAATTTATTAAAAAAGGGGGTGACTGTATTGTTGACTGGTTGGTAAGGTTATTTAATGTATGTATGACTCATGGTGAGGTGCCTGAGGATTGGCGGAATGCGTGCATAGTGCCATTGTACAAAGGCAAAGGGGATAAGAGTGAGTCCTCAAATTACAGAGGTATAAGTTTGTTGAGTATTCCTGGTAAATTATATGGGAGGGTATTGATTGAGAGGGTGAAGGCATGTACAGAGCATCAGATTGGGGAAGAGCAGTGTGGTTTCAGAAGTGGTAGAGGAGGTGTGGATCAGGTGTTTGCTTTGAAGAATGTATGTGAGAAATACTTAGAAAAGCAAATGGATTTGTATGTAGCATTTATGGATCTGGAGAAGGCATATGATAGAGTTGATAGAGATGCTCTGTGGAAGGTATTAAGAATATATGGTGTGGGAGGCAAGTTGTTAGAAGCAGTGAAAAGTTTTTATCGAGGATGTAAGGCATGTGTACGTGTAGGAAGAGAGGAAAGTGATTGGTTCTCAGTGAATGTAGGTTTGCGGCAGGGGTGTGTGATGTCTCCATGTTGTTTAATTTGTTTATGGATGGGGTTGTTAGGGAGGTGAATGCAAGAGTTTTGGAAAGAGGGGCAAGTATGAAGTCTGTTGGGGATGAGAGAGCTTGGGAAGTGAGTCAGTTGTTGTTCGCTGATGATACAGCGCTGGTGGCTGATTCATGTGAGAAACTGCAGAAGCTATTGACTGAGTTTGGTAAAGTGTGTGAAAGAAGAAAGTTAAGAGTAAATGTGAATAAGAGCAAGGTTATTAGGTGCAGTAGGGTTGAGGGTCAAGTCAATTGGGAGGTGAGTTTGAATGGAGAAAAACTGGAGGAAGTGAAGTGTTTTAGATATCTGGGAGTGGATCTGGCAGCGGATGGAACCATGGAAGCGGAAGTGAATCATAAGGTGGGGGAGGGGGCGAAAATTCTGGGAGCCTTGAAGAATGTGTGGAAGTCGAGAACATTATCTCGGAAAGCAAAAATGGGTATGTTTGAAGGAATAGTGGTTCCAACAATGTTGTATGGTTGCGAGGCGTGGGCTATGGATAGAGTGGTGCGCAGGAGGATGGATGTGCTAGAAATGAGATGATTGAGGACAATGTGTGGTGTGAGGTGGTTTGATCGAGTAAGTAACGTAAGGGTAAGAGAGATGTGTGGAAATAAAAAGAGCGTGGTTGAGAGAGCAGAAGAGGATGTTTTGAAATGGTTTGGGCACATGGAGAGAATGAGTGAGGAAAGATTGACCAAGAGGATATATGTGTCGGAGGTGGAGGGAACGAGGAGAAGAGGGAGACCAAATTGGAGGTGGAAAGATGGAGTGAAGAAGATTTTGTGTGATCGGGGCCTGAACATGCAGGAGGGTGAAAGCCGGGCAAGGAATAGAGTGAATTGGAACGATGTGGTATACCGGGGTCGACGTGCTGTCAATGGATTGAACCAGGGCATGTGAAGCGTCTGGGGTAAACCAAGGAAAGTTGTGTGGGGCCTGGATGTGGAAAGGGAGCTGTGGTTTCTGTGCATTATTACATGACAGATAGAGACTGAGTGTGAACGAATGGGTCCTTTGGTGTCTTTTCCTAGCGCTACCTCGCACACATGACTGGGGAGGGGATGGTTATTCCATGTGTGGCGAGGTGGCGATGGGAACAAATAAAGGCAGACAGTATGAATTGTGTACATATGTATATATGTATATTTCTGTGTGTGTGTATATGTATGTGTACATTGAGATGTATAGGTATGTATATTTGCGTGTGTGGACGTGTATGTATATACATGCGTATGTGGGCGGGTTGGGCCATTCTTTCGTCTGTTTCCTTGCGCTACCTCGCTAACGCGGGAGACAGCGACAAAGCAAAATAAATAAATAAATAAATAAATAAATAAATAAATAAATGAATAGATAAATAAATAAATAAATAAATATATATATATATATATATATATATATATATATATATATATATATATATATATATATATATATATATATATATATATATTTTTTTTTTTTTTTTTTTTTTTTTATACTTTGTCGCGGTCTCCCGCGTTTGCGAGGTAGCGCAAGGAAACAGACGAAAGAAATGGCCCCCCCCCCATACACATGTACATACACACGTCCACACACGCAAATATACATACCTACACAGCTTTCCATGGTTTACCCCAGACGCTTCACATGCCTTGCTTCAATCCACTGACAGCACGTCAACCCCTGTATACCACATGACTCCAATTCACTCTATTTCTTGCCCTCCTTTCACCCTCCTGCATGTTCAGGCCCCGATCACACAAAATCTTTTTCACTCCATCTTTCCACCTCCAATTTGGTCTCCCTCTTCTCCTCGTTCCCTCCACCTCCGACACATATATCCTCTTGGTCAATCTCTCCTCACTCATTCTCTCCATGTGCCCAAACCATTTCAAAACACCCTCTTCTGCTCTCTCAACCACGCTCTTTTTATTTCCACACATCTCTCTTACCCTTACGTTACTTACTCGATCAAACCACCTCACACCACACATTGTCCTCAAACATCTCATTTCCAGCACATCCATCCTCCTGCGCACATCTCTATCCATAGCCCACGCCTCGCAACCATACAACATTGTTGGAACCACTATTCCCTCAAACATACCCATTTTTGCTTTCCGAGATAATGTTCTCGACTTCCACACATTTTTCAAGGCTCCCAAAATTTTCGCCCCCTCCCCCACCCTATGATCCACTTCCGCTTCCATGGTTCCATCCGCTGACAGATCCACTCCCAGATATCTAAAACACTTCACTTCCTCCAGTTTTTCTCCATTCAAACTCACCTCCCAATTGACTTGACCCTCACCCCTACTGTACCTAATAACCTTGCTCTTATTCACATTTACTCTCAACTTTCTTCTTCCACACACTTTACCAAACTCAGTCACCAGCTTCTGCAGTTTCTCACATGAATCAGCCACCAGCGCTGTATCATCAGCGAACAACAACTGACTCACTTCCCAAGCTCTCTCATCCCCAACAGACTTCATACTTGCCCCTCTTTCCAGGACTCTTGCATTTACCTCCCTTACAACCCCATCCATAAACAAATTAAACAACCATGGAGACATCACACACCCCTGGCGCAAACCTACATTCACTGAGAACCAATCACTTTCCTCTCTTCCTACACGTACACATGCCTTACATCCTCGATAAAAACTTTTCACTGCTTCTAACAACTTGCCTCCCACACCATATATTCTTAATACCTTCCACAGAGCATCTCTATCAACTCTATCATATGCCTTCTCCAGATCCATAAATGCTACATACAAATCCATTTGCTTTTCTAAGTATTTCTCACATACATTCTTCAAAGCAAACACCTGATCCACACATCCTCTACCACTTCTGAAACCGCACTGCTCTTCCCCAATCTGATGCTCTGTACATGCCTTCACCCTCTCAATCAATACCCTCCCATATAATTTACCAGGAATACTCAACAAACTTATACCTCTGTAATTTGAGCACTCACTCTTATCCCCTTTGCCTTTGTACAATGGCACTATGCACGCATTCCGCCAATCCTCAGGCACCTCACCATGAGTCATACATACATTAAATAACCTTACCAACCAGTCAACAATACAGTCACCCCCTTTCTTAATAAATTCCACTGCGATACCATCCCTGGGGATAGGGGAGAAAGAATACTTCCCATGTATTACCAGCATATCTTAGAAGGCGACTAAAAGAGGAGGGAGCGGGGGGCTGGAAATCCTCCCCTCTCGTTTTTCATTTTCCAAATGAAGGAACAGAGAAGGGGGCCTCCCCTGATGATTTGATTATCACACGAAAGTGCACTTGGGAACTTATCGTGTTTCATTTTGCCTGTGGACTCACAGGAATATCTTGATCACGCGCAAAATTGTGATCCTTTCCAACATATATATATATATATATATATATATATATATATATATATATATATATATATATATATATATATATATATATATATATATATATATATATATATATATATATATATATTTATACTAATCGCCATTTCCCGCATTAGCGAGGTAGCGTTAAGAACAGAGGATGAGGAGTGGGCCTTTGAGGGAATATCCTCACCTGGCCCCTTTCTCTGTTTCTTCTTTTGGAAAAAAAAAAAATGAGGGGAGGATTTCCAGCCTCCCGCTCCCTTCCCTTTTAGTCGCCTTCTACGACACGCAGGGAATACGTGGGAAGTATTCTTTCTCTCCTATCCCCAGGGGATAGGGATAATATATATATATATATATATATATATATATATATATATATATATATATATATATATATATATATATATATATATATATATATATATACATACATATATATATACATATATATATACATGTATATATAAGACTGCCGCGTCCAGGATTCGAACTTGTGCGGGTTTGACACCAGGCGGCCCGTGCGTGCGTTGGAGAATGTTCTTCCGCCCACCAGTGATGCTACTACGTTTGTGAATCAAGAACCATTGCAACACAAACCTCGCCAGGTGGTAGAGTGTCCCGCAGTGTATCGTGACAGACTTCCCCAGAACTTTTTTAAAGGGGAAGTAAATGTTTATAGTTGTGTTACTGGAGTGATAGTTTTCATACATGGTGCTTTGACAAGATAATAGTGAAATTGGAAAAAATGTAGCTTAGACATTGAAGCTTATTGATACAGTGGTTAAATTGATGAGAACTGCTATTGACGTTTGTGTAAACAAATTATACATTTCCCTTTTCCATAGCCAGAGGTTGAACCATTATGTGACATTCATTTTTTCATTTCATTTCAAGCTAGAAGTTTCAGTTTTCTAAATTGTTTCTTACATTTTTCATATGTTTATATATGTATATATGTGTGTGTGTGTGTGTATATGTGCGTATGTATGTGTATGTATATAAAAATATATATATATATATATATATATATATATATATATATATATATATATATATATATATATATATATATATATATATATATATATATATATATTATCCCTGGGGATAGGGGTGAAAGAATACTTCCCACGTATTCCTCGCGTGTCGTAGAAGGCGACTAGAGGGGACAGGAACGGGGGGCCAGAAATCCTTCCCTCCTTGTATCTTTTAACTTTCTTAAATGGGAAACAGAAGAAGGAGTCACGCGGGGAGTGCTCATCCTCCTCGAAGGCTCAGACTGGGGTGTCTAAATGTGTGTGGATGTAACCAAGATGTGAAAGAAGGAGAGATAGGTAGTGTGTTTGAGGAAAGGAACCTGGATGTTTTGGCTCTGAGTGAAACGAAGCTCAAGGGTAAAGGGGAAGAGTGGTTTGGGAATGTCTGGGGAGTAAAGTCAGGGGTTAGTGAGAAGACAAGAGCAAGGGAAGGAGTAGCAGTACTCCTGAAACAGGAGTTGTGGGAGTATGTGATAGAATGTAAGAAAGTAAATTCTCGATTAATATGGGTAAAACTGAAAGTTGATGGAGAGAGATGGGTATTTATTGGTGCATATGCACCTGGGCATGAGAAGAAAGATCATGAGAGGCAAGTGTTTTGGGAGCAGCTGAATGAGTGTGTTAGTGGTTTTGATGCACGAGACCGGGTTATAGTGACGGGTGATTTGAATGCAAAGGTGAGTAATGTGGCAGTTGAGGGAATAATTGGTATACATGGGGTGTTCAGTGTTGTAAATGGAAATGGTGAAGAGCTTGTAGATTTATGTGCTGAAAAAGGACTGATGATTGGGAATACCTGGTTTAAAAAGCGAGATATACATAAGTATACGTATGTAAGTAGGAGAGATGGCCAGAGAGCGTTATTGGATTACGTGTTAATTGACAGGCGCGCGAAAGAGAGACTTTTGGATGTTAATGTGCTGAGAGGTGCAACTGGAGGGATGTCTGATCATTATCTTGTGGAGGCTAAGGTGAAGATTTGTATGAGTTTTCAGAAAAGAAGAGTGAATGTTGGGGTGAAGAGGGTGGTGAGAGTAAGTGAGCTTGGGAAGGAGACTTGTGTGAGGAACTACCAGGAGAGACTGAGTACAGAATGGAAAAAGGTGAGAACAATGGAAGTAAGGGGAGTGGGGGAGGAATGGGATGTATTTAGGGAATCACTGATGGATTGCGCAAAAGATGCTTGTGGCATGAGAAGAGTGGGAGGTGGGTTTA
>NC_092237.1:41653318-41773318 GCF_036320965.1 Panulirus ornatus
ATCCATTTGCCAAGACTCTTACACTTCACGTACCTCCCAGATACAAGCACCAGACATCTACCTCCCTATCATCAAACATATGCAGTAATCCCTTAGAGCATTCGTTTCACTCCTCTTCACCTCATCTCTACCTGTTAGCACTTTTCTCTTCATAAAAGATTCAATCAGTCTACATACGTTAACATACTTGTGTAAATTTTCATTCCTGTGTTTCTTGATACATAATTCATATTTGACTCAGAGACTCCTACATACAAATCTTTTCATTACATTAGGACGTCTTTCATGCTAATAATGTAACTGTAGGTATTACATACAGAGGCAAGTCTCCATTCCATTAAGTGACCATGGGTCAGCATGGTATGACCAGTCCTCAGTCAAAAAAGAATTGCTTCAAAATACTAACTTCTATTGAAAGAAGAACGCCATACTATCTACTAATCTCTCTATCGCCTTTAGTTTGTTATTCTTTGGGTTTCCAAGTCATTGTGAGGTATGTTTCGTGGTAGATTACTAGAGACAGATGCTTTAGCCTCAGCGTTTGCTGTATCATTACCTCCAACACCATCATGTCCAGGACGCCAGAAAAAAAACTACATTTTTTATGCTTTGGGTGGAGTTATACAAACCAGTCTTTGACTTGTTGAGTTACAGGGTACATTGGAGCATAGTGTGATGTGGCTTGGAGTACCTTCTGGGAATCAGAGTAGACTGCACGTTTTCTTTTTTGTGTGTGATTATTCTGTAAAAAGGGAAGAGTTTTCAGTAGTCATCAAGCAGAAATGGGCTTGGTAGTCCATTCATTAGGTCCTTCACATCAGTTTAAATAAGTTCTTCTGGATGGAGATATAAGGAACATAAGCAATCTATTTAATCTGCTGCTTGTAATGAAGACCTCAGCTGGAGCACATTGTGATTGATTTTTAATTTGACAATAATACTGACACCTCCTCGAGGGTCAGATTTATAAAATTCATATTGATATCCAAGAGTTAACTTAGCTTTTACCGCCTAGTTAGGTTTCTTGCAGGTACAGGACAAGCCTTCAAATAGCACCACACTACAGTTCCATAGTCGAATACTTCGCATCCATTACAAGTCAAAATTTTATAAGAACTGATTTCATAGATGTCCTTAAGTCTCTGGTTTTCCCTGCTGAGGACTTTGCTTAAAACCTCAGGCAATACAGCAGATGACAGGGATGGATATCCTGTATCCGCATCCAAGAACTCATTTCTCACTACTGGGCTTCAAACTGGCTGGTCTGAGTTAAATTTTTCAAGTTTCCTTGATTTTTGGCTCTTAGAAGCACTTGAGTATTCTTCTAGCCGTGTGCCTGAGGGATTCTTCCCACGAGTGTCAAATGGATGATCACAGGAAGCATCCACATGATGCGCCCTTCAAAAAGGCATCATAACAATGTCATCCTGAGAGGGGAATCAGATGAAGCACATGATCTGCCAGTACCATGAGGACGAGACAGGATTTACATAACACTTGGATTAAGTCGCCGCGAAGTCTACGATTTTTAAGGGAGAAGAGATCCAATCGTTTTAGCCTTTTCGTATGCCATATTTCTAAAGGATGGGATCAATTTTGTCGCGCATCTTTGTACTTGCTCTAATTTTTCCTCGTCTTTTTCACAGTTTGGGGACCAAAAGTGGACTGCATATTCAAGATATGGTTTTACTAGAGAATTATAAAGTGTGGGGATTGTTTCTGGTGTCTTGTAATCTATGTTTCTGGCTGTGAAACTTAATATTTGGTTGCCCTTTTCACTTGCTTGACACTGTGTAGTGTACTTCTGATTGTTGCTAGTGACAATTCCATGGTCTTTTTCTTCATTTACTTTAGTTAGATAGTCCCGAATTGTCTGTAGTCGTAACGTATATTCTTGTCTCTAAAGTGCATAACTTTACACTAGCCTACATTAAACTTCATTTGCCAATTGTCTTATCACTCTATTAGTAAGCTAAGATCTCGGAATCATTTCGCCTGTTTACACTCCTATCTCCTATTTCAGTATTGTCAGATGATTTGGAGATCTTAGATGTGAGACCGAATTCTGTGTCATTAATGTATATTGTGTAAAGAATTGGGCCTAAGACTGACCCCTGTGGCACACCACTCGTTAGTCTAGCCAATTTGAGGCTTCTCCGTTTCATACTACACCGCTTTCTTCCGGTACGCCGGTCTTTGATCCATGTACAGAGTTCTTTACTGATTCCGTGTGATTCATGTAAAAGTCTCTTGTGAGGTACTTTATCGAAAGTTTTTTGGAAATCTAAATATATTACATCAGACGGTACTTTTTCCTCCCAATTTTGACAACAAAAAACTCCAGCAAATTGGTTGACTATTTTTGTGGTATATCAGCTGTCTCCTGGCCTCATTTAAATTCTTGGAGTTACGTTATCTGGGCCGTTGGATTTCTTAGGATTTAATTGGTCCAGGTTTTAAAGTACTTCAGAGCTCTTTATTTCTCTAACCTTCAACTCTTCTTCATCAGATCCTTGAAACATTTTCATTGGTTGCGGTATTCGAGATGTTTCTTCAATTGTGAATATGGAGTTAAAAGAATAGTTTAGTAATGGTAGCTACTTCCTTATCGTCGGTAGTTAGTGTATCATGTTCATTTCGTAATGGTATACTTCCTTCTTTTACTATCTTCCTTTCTCATATAGATTTGAAGAATTCCTTAGGAAAATTCTCAGTTTTTAAGGATTTTTTTTTACTTCCTCGCGATTACTCTGTATTATGACCTAACATAAACTCTTTGGATTTTGATTAATTTCCAGCTATTTTCATCAGTTCCCATTTATTTGAATTTCTTTAATGTTTTCGTCTTTTAGCCAATTAGTCCTTCTATTCTCGTAGTCATCCATGATGGTTTGAAATATTGCAAGTTGTCTTTGTAATTCGTGGAATATGTTTATGTTCAGTCTCGAGTAGTGTGTTTTTAATGTCATTCTACATATCCTCTGCTGTGTGAACGTCAAGAAGTTTTGTCCAAATGGTACTACGAATTTCGTGTCTAATGTTTTCAAAATTTGCTCGCCTGTAATCTGGGATCATGATTTTGTTATTTATTTTATGATCTAGATTTATCTCTAATCTAATCAAACCGTGATCGCTGTTTGGCAAACTCTCGCTTACTTTGCAAGAGTTGATTGTGTCACTAGTGAGGATAAGATCAAGAATGTTTTTACCTCTGGTTGGTTTTATAATTAACTGTTCTAGAAAAGCGTCTTCAATCAGTTCCGTCAGTCTCGTTCATCTGTTAACGTGTTCCAGTTTATGTTTGGATTGTTGAAGTCTCCAGCTGTTATAACCTCTTTACTGTTTACTTTGGTTTTGATTTCATTGTATAACAACTTATCGTCGCCTTCTTTTAGCTTAGGAGGTCTGTGAATAACGTCAAGACGTAGTTTACATTTAAACTTGTCGGTAATATCAATATGAAGAGAGTCGTGTGTGTGTCTACTTTGCTTATCTTAATAGCACTTACGTACATTATTATCAACGTAGATGAAAACTCCACCACCTACCCTGTACAAGCGATCTTTCGTGAATAGTTGGTATCCGAGTGTTGCTAACTCGGCGATTAAGGATTCAATCTCAGAGTTTCCCCACGTTTATGAGATTGCAGTAATGCTCGATTTTTCAGTAACTTCCTCGTCAGGTCAGTCCGTCCGTGCTGGCCGGAAGCATGTCCTCAAGCTTCAAACATGCCGCACACCAGCTGCTTTCCACGCCTATCATGGAACCGAATTTGTCAGTGTCTATTGTAGACACATTGTTGACTCCTTACCCTCAGGAAAGTGGGTAGTGTAAGTATGCTTGGCAGTCCATCGGCCTAGTAGGGTCATTAATGTCTGAATTAAGGGGTTTTACTTTAACCATGGGTATGGGCCCCCAAGGTAATCTCACTTGAACCTCCAACTATCAAATAATAATCTCTAGTACGGACTTCTTGCGATAATAACGCAACGACAGTATATACTCTCCTTTATCTGTTCTTGTATTCTATCTATTGTCATGTATTGTATTTTCCAGTATTATTGTATTTTCTTTCTCTTTTCTAAGCACCTACAACTGGTAGCAGGGCGTTTCGTAATGATACTCTGGGCATTTGTTGATATCAAACTTATTTTCCTTGCAGTTCATTTCTGGACTGTTTGCTTTTTTTTTTTTTTAGTTGGTATGCGTTTTTATATTATCACTGTTAATGTCTGTGTGTGCAGCAACGGGAGAAAGACGGTTCTTCATCAGTTTTCAAGTTCGCCGCCTTACTCTGACCCTCCCCGCACTGGACCCTACCAGCCTTAGTTCTAAAAGTTACCTGAGAGTTAACTTGTAGCTGTGCTAACCCACTGCTTATACTACCTGAGTTCTCCCCAACCGACCCTAATTGACCTTTCTTTGCTAATTCTTCTGCCTGTGAAGTTACCGCTACTCCCCAAGGATCCCTATCGCCAAGGTCCCATCCATCCTCTACCGTTATATTTATAGTGCTCAAACTGGATGCCTTGCCCCTCGGATCCTTTTCACACTCAGATTCCCCCTGTAGCGACCCACCTCCCACAGATACACGTTCACCCTGCCCCACTCTCCTAGTTCCTTCGTTAGCTCGACCGTGATTCGCTCTCCTGAGTAGCTTACCTCTAAAGAAAAAAGGCCAAATGTTATCATCTAATACTCTGCCAAGGCGGGCTTTCCTTATTCCATTGAAGTGAAGACCAATCCTGGCATACAGAGATCTATCATGACTAAAATGGTTCCACTGGTCTATGCTATACACAATCCTCTCTACAGAGCTTCAATTCTGTTTATCACATCATTCTACTGAGGGTATAGGAATCGACTTCACACCTTTACAGCAATCCTGATATTATAAGCTTCCCACAATTTTCTTTAAACTTGCTTACAAGTTCCCTATACTTCGCTAATATTTCTTCCGATCTCACATTAAGTGCGTTGTTCGTCTCCAACTGAACGACAAAAATCACATCGGGATTGTTTGAGACTGTCGTCAAACTTATCTAGGACGTGTTCTATCCTAGCTCCAGCCTCCACAAGTTCTTCCTATTTCTACCCTTAGCACAGAACTCCTGGTCCCAGACCTCGATGATGCTATGATCATCATGTATTTCATGTAGTACGCTAAACCTATTGCGACTGGAGTTTGTTGCTTTTAAGTTGTTCGGTCATGCGGCGACATGTTTTCCTCGAGGTTGGAGGGTGGAAGTTTCTTCCAACTTCGTCTCAACAGTTGCTATTCTACTATCTACGCTATCTACTCTAGATGATATACTTGTGTCTGTTTCCTGTATCACAACTGCTTTTGTCGCCAAGAACCAAGGTTCTTCTCACCCTATCATCGTAACATCTTGTGTCACCAAGACTTCGCTTTTTTTTTCCCTAACACCTACTCAAAGCTTATCAAATACGTCGCAGAACAAACAAAAAGTGTACTCACCTTCTCTGGTGAGAAAATCCCTGGTAAACTCCACATGGCATTAGGGTAAGCAGCTCGAGAAGCTGGAGTCATCTTCAAGGATTTTCTAAGATTCAAGTGGGTCACCAAGAAGCACACAAAAAGACCTGTTTGAAACTTAGAGGAGTAATTTGTGAGTGCTGATCATGTAGTCTTCCATTAGAACCAAAGCTCTTAAATGGCTCATTCAAAGATTCTTCGGTAATGTTGTTTACATCTGTTCTTGCTAAAGCAAATCTTGCTTTTTGGGTATATAGGGAGATTTATATTTGTTATTCTCTTTTGAATGATGCAATTTATGTAGTTGGTTTTATGTCTACTTCCCCAGTTAAAACAGTTACTTTGGTACAAGCTTAGTATTTCTCAAGGGATTCCCAAGAAACCATACATTTACAGTTATTAATCTTGGATAAAGAATATCATACATCATCAGTGTTGATCACTCACATAATTTCATACCTGTGTGTACAGAAAGGGTATAAGTAAAGTATATTTCAGTGAGGCTAGAGAGAGAGCACATATGTCAACTCACTGGCTAGCAAATACACATACAGGTGGGAGATTTCTCAGTTTCTTCTAGTAGTGAATATTCATTGAAGGGGAAATCTGATAATTCAACTTCTTGGCTTAATTTGGATTATCTGCTTCTTTATTATCACACTTACAGAAGCTTTTCATGTAATATAATTTTTTTGAATTACAGATAATTGCAAGTTTCAGGAGTTGAGTATGAATATCTGTAACACATTCAATGTTCTCTATACAATAGGAAAAATATTCTGGCCTCCAAACAGTACCTTCTATGAGAAATATATCAACAGCTAAGATAGTTATGGTTTTAAAGCTTTCTCATTTTATAATTACCAAATAAGTGGATGCAGCTCCACTACATCATATCACCTATTCATTGGGCAAACATGGCAGTGACTAATTCCATGTAAATTACAAAAGTAATAATAAAGAAGTGCTCTGTAGTGGAAGAAAACTAGTTTTTCCTTTTCTTCACATCAGATTTCTGAAATACAACACACAAGTATATTTACGTGATCAAAACCTACCTATCTATATTGTAAAAGTCATTTCTCAGACTTTTAAAGCCAAGACAATGACTAGGTTTCTCCGTGTAATTTGATTTGCATACATCTACACAGCACATTCAGCTAATATAATCCCTTCCAAAAAACTCAGTCCAGAAACCCATCATCAAATCTCTTCTTCCAACTTATGACAAGTTTTCAAAGTTTTTCAGCTAAGTGAAAGTTAGCTAAACCTTGGTTGCCTTGGTGATTACCATTCAAAAAAATATTTCAGCCATAATGTATAACATTAGTATATAACGTACAAACTACAATTTGAGGAATTACAGATATCCAGATTCACCCTACATTTGTTTCAGAAAACACTGCACAAAACAATTCTTTTGCCTGATGACTGACTAATATTCATGACCAGCAACATTTCTGACCATGAGATTTTAAAAATTTGCTTAAAAGGTACATTATATACAGTAAAAAAACTTGCTAATATAAAAACAACATGGGTAGCATTCACTGGTAAAAAAAATCTTGGAGAGCAGAATCATATTGATAAAATCTAACCTCATAAAAGTTGACAAAAATACATTTGAAAAAGTACAAAATATGATTCAATCTGACTGCATCACATTTACCTGATATTAACGAAAGAAGCCCTGGCCCGCTCACCCATGTGCAAAAAATATCAGTCTTTGTTACAAAGACTGATATTTTTTGCACATTGCAAAAAATATCAGTCTGTAAGATGCACAGGAAAGAACGACTAGACTGTTTGACTGATACCAACAATGTAATGAAAAACAATTCAAGGTAATGATACACTTTGATATTTGGTGAATTTCAAAATATTGTGAAATGTAACTTGTATTTACACATAGGGCCTTATAGAGATACCTGGGAAATAGCACTATCATCCCCCCAAAAAATCAAAGATGTGCTTTTAATGCAATCTTCATGTCCTGCACATAGTCATGTCCTGCCACTATGTGCTCCCCCACAACTCATAGAATAGCTTCAAATATACAGCATGGTTATTCTCATCACTTTGAGTAATTAAATGCTATGGATAATGTATTTACCCATTACATAAATGAAGGGATATGAAACACATCAAACATCTGTCAGCCCTCATGATTCTGGGAAGAGTTATCATACAGTGGTCTCAAAACCAGACAAAGCAGGATGTGCTTCTGTAGCTCACCACAACTTGCAGTTTTTCAATTGTTTTTATGAAGATCATGAGGTGCAGTGCAATAATATAAATCAGAGGTATAAGAAGGCCTGGATAGTGAGCATTTCTTGCTATCTATAAAAAAGCAGGCAATGGAGAAGATAGCCTATCCAACTATCTGTCACCCCTGACACCTCCCCTCTACTACAATGCCCTTACTAACTTTCTCTTTGCAACATTTAGTCAATCATCCATCAATTAAAGTAAGAGAAAGTATAGGTTTTAAATAAAAATGTGAGGCATGGGCTATATATAAGGTTGTGCAGAGGAGGGTGGATGTGTTGGAAATTAAATGCCTCAGAACAATAAGTGGTGTCAGGTGATTTAATCGAGTTAGTAATGAAAGGGTAAGAGATGATGTGTGTTAGGAAAAAGAGTGTGATTGAGAGAGCAGAAGAGGGGTTATTGTAATGGTTTGGTCACATGGAGAATGAGTGAGGAAAGATTGACAAAGAGGATATATGTGTCAGAGGTGGAGGGAACGAGAAGAGGGAGACCAAATTGGAGGTGGAAGGATGGAGTGAAAAAGATTTTGAGTGATCATGGCCTGAACATACAGGAGGGTGAAAGGCATACGAGGAATAGAGTGAATTGGAACAATCTGGTATACCAGGGTAGACATGCTGTCAGGGGAATGAACCAGGGCATGTGAAGCATCTGGGGTAAACCATGGAAAGTTTGTGGGGTCTGGATGTGGAAAGGGAGCTGTGGTTTCAGTGCATTACACATGACAGCTAGAGACCTTTGGCCTTTGCTGTCTTTTCCTAGAGCTACTTCGTACGCGTGTGAGGGGAGGGGTGTGCCATTTCATGTGTGGCGGGGTGGCAACAGGAATCGATGAAGGCAGCAAATGTCAATATATTATTATTATTTTTATTATTATTTTATTATACTTTGTCGCTGTCTCCCGCGATAGTGAGGTAGCGCAAGGAAACAGACGAAAGAAATGGCCCAACCCACATACACATGTATATACATCCACGTCCAGACATGCACATATACATACCTATACATCTCAGTGTATACATATGTATACACACACAGACATACACATATATACACATGTACATAATTCATACTGTTTGGCTTTATTCATTCCCGTCGCCACCCCGCTGCACATCAAATGGCAACCCGCTCCCCCCACATGTGCACGAGGTAGCACTAGGAAAAGACAACAAAGGCCACATTCGTTCACACTCAGTCTCTAGCTGTCATGTATAATGCACCGAAACCACAGCTCCCTTTCCACGTCTAGGCCCCACAAAACTTTCCATGGTTAAGCCGAGACGCTTCACATGCCCTGGTTCAATCCATTTACAGCATGTCGACCCCAGTATACCACATCGTTCCAATTCACTCTACTCATTGCCCGCTTTTCACCCACCTGCATGTTCAGGCCCCGATCACTCAATCTTTTTCACTCCATCTTTCCACCTCCAATTTGGTCTCCCACTTCTCCTCATTCCCTCCACCTCTGACACATATATCCTCTTCGTCAATCTTTCCTCGTTCATTCTCTCCATGTGACCAAACCATTTCAAAACACCCTCTTCTGCTCTCTCAACCATACTCTTTTTATTACCACACATCTCTCTTACCCCTTTCATTACTTACTCGATCAAACCACCTCGCACCACATATTGTCCTCAAACGTCTCATTTCCAGCACATTCACCCTGCTCCGAACACCTCTATCTATAGTCCATGCCTCGCAACCATACAACATTGTCGGAACCACTATTCCTTCAAACGTACCCATTTTTGCTTTCCGAGATAACATCCTCGCCTTCCACACATTTTTCAACATTTCCAGAACTTTCAACCCCTCCCCCACCCTATGACTCGCTTCCGCTTCCATGATTCTATCTGCTGTTAAATCCACTTGCAAATATCTAAAACACTTCACTTCCTCCAGTTTTTCTCCATTCAAACTTACCTCCCAGTTGACTTGTCCCTCAACCCTACTGTACCTAATAACCTTGCTCTTATTCACATTTACTCTCAGCTTTCTTCTTTCACACACTTTACCAAACTCAGTCACCAGCTTCTGCAGTTTCTCACCCGAATCAGCCACCAGGGCTGTATCATCACCAAACAACAACTGACTCACTTCCCAAGCTCTCTCATCCACAACAGACTTGCCCCTCTCTTCAAAACTCTTGCATTCACCTCCCTAACAACCCCATCCACAAACAAATTAAACAACCATGGAGACATCACGCACCTCTTCCGCAAACCTACATTCACTGAGAACCAATCACTTTCCTCTCTTCCTATTCATACACACGCCTTACATCCTCAATAAAAACTTTTCACTGCTTCTAACAACTTGCCTCCCACACCATATATTCTTAAAACCTTCCACAGAGCATCTCTATCAACTCTATCATATGCCTTCTCCAGATCCATAAATGCTACATACAAATCCATTTGCTTTTCTAAGTATTTCTCACATACATTCTTCAAAGCAAACACCTGATCCACACATCCTCTACCACTTCTGAAACCACACTGCTCTTCCCCAATCTGATGCTCTGTACATGCCTTCACCCTCTCAATCAATATCCTCCCATATAATTTACCAGGAATACTCAACAAACTTATACCTCTGTAATTTGAGGACTCACTCTTATCCCCTTTGCCTTTGTACAATGGCACTATGCACGCATTCCGCCAATCCTCAGGCACCTCACCATGAGTCATACATACATTAAATAACCTTACCAACCAGTCAACAATACAGTCACCCCCTTTTTTAATAAATTCCACTGCAATACCATCCAAACTCGCTGCCTTGCCGGCTTTCATCTTCCACAAAGCTTTTACTACCTCTTCTCTGTTTACCAAATCATCTCCCTAACCCTCTCACTTTGCACACCACCTCGACCAAAACACCCTATATCTGCCACTCTATCATCAAACACATTCAACAAACCTTCAAAATACTCACTCCATCTCTCTCACATCACCACTACTTGTTATCACCTCCCCATTTGCGCCCTTCACTGAAGTTCCCATTTGCTCCATTGTCTTACGCACTTTATTTACCTCCTCCAGAACATCTTTTTATTCTCCCTAAAATTTAATGATACTCTCTCACCCCAACTCTCATTTGCCCTCTTTCTTCACCTCTTGCACCTTTCTCTTGACCGTCCTGTCTCTTTCTCTTATACATCTCCCACTCAATTTCATTTTTTCCCTGCAAAAATCGTCCAAATGCCTCTCTCTTCTCTTTCACTAATACTCTTACTTCTTCATCCCACCACTCACTACCCTTTCTAATCAACCCACCTCCCACTCTTCTCATGCCACAAGCATCTTTTGCGCAATCCATCACTGATTCCCTAAATACATCCCATTCCTCCCCCACTCCCCTTACTTCCATTGTTCTCACCTTTTTCCATTCTGTACTCAGTCTCTCCTGGTACTTTCTACATATCTCTCCTTTTTTTTTCATCTTGGTTACATCCACACACATTTAGACACCCCAATCTGAGCCTTTGAAGAGGATGAGCATTCCCCGCGTGACTCCTTCTTCTGTTTCCCCTTTTAGAAAGTTAAAATACAAGGAGGGGAGGGTTTCCAGCCCCCCACTCCCGTCCCCTTTAGTCACCGTATACGACACGTGAGGAATGCGTGGGAAGTATATATATATAAGAGCAAGGTTATTATGTACAGTTGGGTTGAGGCTCAAGTCAATTGGGAGGTAAGTTTGAATGGAGAAAAACTGGAGGAAGTAAAGTGTTTTAGATATCTGGGAGTGGATCTGGCAGCGGATGGAACCATGGAAGCGGAAGTGAATCATAGGGTGGGGGAGGGGGCGAAAATCCTGGGAGCCTTGAAGAATGTGTGGAAGTCGAGAACATTATCTCCGAAAGCAAAAGTGGCTTTGTTTGAAGGAATAGTGGTTCCAACAATGTTGTATGGTTGCGAGGTGTGGGCTATGGATAGAGTTGTGCGCAGGAGGGTGGCTGTGCTGGAAATGAGATGTTTGAGGACAATATGTGGTGTGAGGTGGTTTGATCAAGTAAGTAATGTAAGGGTAAGAGAGATGTGTGGAAATAAAAAGAGCATGGTTGAGAGAGCAGAAGAGGGTGTTTTGAAAAGGTTTGGGCACATGGAGAGAGTGAGTGAGGAAAGATTGACCAAGAGGATATATGTGTCGGAAGTGGAGGGAACGAGGAGAAGTGGGAGACCAAATTGGAGGTGGAAATATGGAGTGAAAAAGATTTAGAATGATCAGGGCCTGAACATGCAGGAGGGTGAAAGGTGGGCAAGGAATAGAGTGAATAGGATCAATGTGGTATACCAGGGTTGACGTGCTGTCAGTGGATTGAATCTGGGCATATGAAGTGTCTGGGGTAAACCATGGAAAGTTCTGTGGGGCCTGGATGTGGAAAGGGAGCTGTGGTTTCGGGCATTATTGCATGACAGC
Source organism: Panulirus ornatus (assembly GCF_036320965.1). Lineage (NCBI taxonomy): Eukaryota > Metazoa > Arthropoda > Malacostraca > Decapoda > Palinuridae > Panulirus > Panulirus ornatus. Next base: position 41,665,515 of record NC_092237.1, read on the forward strand.
TGGAGACTGTGAACGAATGGGGCCTTTGTTGTCTTTTCCTAGCGCTAGCTCGCACACATGAGGGGGGAGGGGGATGTTATTCCATGTGTGGCGAGGTGGTGATGGGAATGAATAAAGGTAGACAGTGTGAATTGTGTGCATGTGTATATATGTATGTGCCTGTGTGTGTATATATATGTGTACATTTAGATGTATGGGTATGTATATTTGCGTGTGTGGATGTGTATGTATATACATGTGAATGGAGGTGGGTGGTGCCATTTCTTTCGTCTGTTTCCTTGCGCTACCTCGCAAACGTGGGAGACAGCGACAAAGCAAAATATATATATATATATATATATATATATATATATATAGGGGATAGGGGAGAAAGAATACTTCCCACGTATTCCCTGCGTGTCGTAGAAGGCGACTAAAAGGGGAGGGAGCGGGGGGCTGGAAATCCTCCCCTCTCACTTTTTTTTTTTTTTTTTTTTTTTTTTTTTTCCAAAAGAGGGAACAGAGAAGGGGCCCAGGTGAGGATATTCCCTCAAGGGCCCAGTCCTCTGTTCTCAACGCTTCCTCGCTAATGCGGGAAATGGCGAATAGTATGAAAGAAAGAAAGATATATATATATATATATATATATATATATATATATATATATATATATATATATATATATATATATATTCTTTCTCCCCCGAGATATACATAAGTATACGTATGTAAGTAGGAGAGATGGCCAGAGAGCGTTATTGGATTACGTGCTAACTGATAGACGCACGAAAGAGAGACTTTTGGATGTTAATGTGCTGAGAGGTGCAACTGGAGGGATGTCTGATTATTATCTTGTGGAGGCGAAGGTGAAGATTTGTGGGGGTTTTCAGAAAAGAACAGAGAATGTTAGGGTGAAGAGAGTGGTTAGAGTAAGTGAGCTTGGGAAGGAGACTTGTGTGAGGAAGTACCAGGAGAGACTGAGTACAGAATGAAAAAAGGTGAGAACAAAGGAGGTAAGGGGAGTGGGGGAGGAATGGGATGTTTTTAGGGAAGCAGTGATGGCTTGCGCAAAAGATGCTTGTGGCATGAGAAGCGTGGGAGGTGGGTTGATTAGAAAAGGTAGTGAGTGGTGGGATGAAGAAGTAAGGTTATTAGTGAAAGAGAAGAGAGAGGCATTTGGACGATTTTTGCAGGGGAAAAATGCAAATGAGTGGGAGAGGTATAAAAGAAAGAGGCAGGAGGTTGAGAGAAAGGTGCAAGAGGTGAAAAAAAGGGCAAATGAGAGTTGGGGTGAGAGAGTATCATTAAATTTCAGGGAGAATAAAAAGATGTTTTGGAAGGAGGTAAATAAAGTGCGTAAGACAAGGGAGCAAACGGGGACTTCAGTGAACGGGGCTAATGGGGAGGTGATAACAAGTAGTGGTGATGTGAGAAGGAGATGGAGTGAGTATTTTGAAGGTTTGTTGAATGTGTTTGATGATAGAGTGGCAGATATAGGGTGTTTTGGTCGAGGTGGTGTGCAAAGTGAGAGGGCTAGGGAAAATGATTTGGTAAATAGAGAAGAGGCAGTAAAAGCTTTACGGAATATGAAAGCCAGCTAGGCAGCAGGTTTGGATGGTATTGCAGTGGAATTTATTAAAAAAGGGGGTGACTGTATTGTTGACTGGTTGGTAAGGTTATTTAATGTATGTATGACTCATGGTGAGGTGCCTGAGGATAGGCGGAATGCTTGCATAGTGCCATTGTACAAAGGCAAGGGGGATAAGAGTGAGTGCTCAAATTACAGAGGTATAAGTTTGTTGAGTATTCCTGGTAAATTATATGGGAGGGTATTGATTGAGAGGGTGAAGGTATGTACAGAGCATCAGATTGGGGAAGAGCAGTGTGGTTTCAGAAGTGGTAGAGGATGTGTGGATCAGGTGTTTGCTTTGAAGAATGTATGTGAGAAATACTTAAACTAATGGATTTGTATGTAGCATTTATGGATCTGGAGAAGGCATATGATAGAGTTGATAGAGATGCTCTGTGGAAGGTATTAAGAATATATGGTGTGGGAGGAAAGTTGTTAGAAGCAGTGAAAAGTTTTTATCGAGGATGTAAGGCATGTGTACGTGTAGGAAGAGAGGAAAGTGATTGGTTCTCAGTGAATGTAGGTTTGCGGCAGGGGTGTGTTATGTCCCCATGGTTGTTCAATTTGTTTATGGATGGGGTTGTTAGGGAGGTGAATGCAAGAGTTTTGGAAAGAGGGGCAAGTATGAAGTCAGTTGGGGATGAGAGAGCTTGGGAAGTGAGTCAGTTGTTGTTTGCTGATGATACAGCGCTGGTGGCTGATTCATGTGAGAAACTGCAGAAGCTGGTGACTGAGTTTGGTAAAGTTTGTGAAAGAAGAAAGTTCAGAGTAAATGTGAATAAGAGCAAGGTAATTAGGTACAGTAGGGTTGAGGGTCAAGTCAATTGGGAGGTAAGTTTGAATGGAGAAAAACTGGAGGAAGTAAAGTGTTTTAGATATCTGGAAGTGGATCTGGCAGCGGATGGAACCATGGAAGCGGAAGTGGATCATAGGGTGGGTGAGGGGGCGAAAATCCTGGGAGCCTTGAAGAATGTGTGGAAGTCGAGAACATTATCTCGGAAAGCAAAAATGGGTATGTTTGAAGGAATAGTGGTTCCAACAATGTTGTATGGTTGCGAGGTGTGGGCTATGGATAGAGTTGTGCGCAGGAGGATGGATGTGCTGGAAATGAGATGTTTGAGGACAATGTGTGATGTGAGGTGGTTTGATCGAGTAAGTAACGGAAGGGTAAGAGAGGTGTGTGGAAATAAAAAGAGCGTGGTTGAGAGAGCAGAAGAGGGTGTTTTGAAATGGTTTGGGCACATGGAGAGAATGAGTGAGGAAAGATTGACCAAGAGGATATATGTGTCGGAGGTGGAGGGAACGAGGAGAAGTGGGAGACCAAATTGGAGGTGGAAAGATTGAGTGAAAAAGATTTTGTGTGATTTGTGGGCCATTTCTTTCGTCTCTTTCCTTGCGCTACCTCGCAAACGTGGGAGACAGCGACAAAGCAAAAAAAGCGGAAGTGGATCATAGGGTGGGGGAGGGGGCGAAAATTTTGGGAGCCTTGAAAAATGTGTGGAAGTCGAGAACATTATCTCGGAAAGCAAAAATGGGTATGTTTGAAGGAATAGTGGTTCCAACAATGCTGTATGGTTGCGAGGCGTGGGCTATGGATAGAGTTGTGCGCAGGAGGATGGATGTGCTGGAAATGAGATGTTTGAGGACAATGTGTGGTGTGAGGTGGTTTGATCGAGTAAGTAACGTAAGGGTAAGAGAGATGTGTGGAAATAAAAAGAGCGTGGTTGAGAGAGCAGAAGAGGGTGTTTTGAAATGGTTTGGGCACATGGAGAGAATGAGTGAGGAAAGATTGACCAAGAGGATATATGTGTCGGAGGTGGAGGGAACGAGGAGAAGAGGGAGACCAAATTGGAGGTGGAAAGATGGAGTGAAAAAGATTTTGTGTGATCGGGGCCTGAACATGCAGGAGGGTAAAAGGAGGGCAAGGAATAGAGTGAATTGGAGCGATGTGGTATACAGGGGTTGACGTGCTGTCAGTGGATTGAATCAAGGCATGTGAAGCGTCTGGGGTAAACCATGGAAAGCTGTGTAGGTATGTATATTTGCGTGTGTGGATGTGTGTATGTACATGTGTATGGGGGGGGGGGGGTTGGGCCATTTCTTTCGTCTGTTTCCTTCCGCTACCTCGCAAACGCCTTTGTACAATGGCACTATGCACGCATTCCGCCAATCCTCAGGCACCTCACCATGAGTCATACATACATTAAATAACCTTACCAACCAGTCCACAATACAGTCACCCCCTTTTTTAATAAATTCCACTGCAATACCATCCAAACCTGCTGCCTTGCCGGCTTTCATCTTCCGCAAAGCTTTCACTACCTCTTCTCTGTTTACCAAATCATTTACCCTGTATACCACATGACTCCAATTCACTCTATTTCTTGCCCTCCTTTCACCCTCCTGCATGTTCAGGCCCCGATCACACAAAATCTTTTTCACTCCATCTTTCCACCTCCAATTTGGTCTCCCTCTTCTCCTCGTTCCCTCCACCTCCGACACATATATCCTCTTGGTCAATCTCTCCTCACTCATTCTCTCCATGTGCCCAAACCATTTCAAAACACCCTCTTCTGCTCTCTCAACCACGCTCTTTTTATTTCCACACATCTCTCTTACCCTTACGTTACTTACTCGATCAAACCACCTCACACCACACATTGTCCTCAAACATCTCATTTCCAGCACATCCATCCTCCTGCGCACATCTCTATCCATAGCCCACGCCTCGCAACCATACAACATTGTTGGAACCACTATTCCCTCAAACATACCCATTTTTGCTTTCCGAGATAATGTTCTCGACTTCCACACATTTTTCAAGGCTCCCAAAATTTATATATATATATATATATATATATATATATATATATATATATATATATATATATATATCCCCTATCCCTGGGGATAGGGGATTAAGAATACTTCCCACGTATTCCCTGCGTGTCGTAGAAGGCGACTAAAAGGGGTGGGAGCGGGGGGCTGGAAATCCTCCCCTCTCGTTTTTTTTTTTAATTTTCCAAAAGACGGAACAGAGAAGGGGGCCAGGTGAGGGTATTCCCTCAAAGGCCCAGTCCTCTGTTCTTAATGCTACCTCGCTAACGCGGGAAATGGCGAATAGTTTAAAAGAAAGAAAATATATATATATATATATATATATATATATATATATATATATATATATATATATATATATATATATATATATATATATATAAATACTCTCGATAAATATGGGTAAAACTGAAAGTTGATGGAGAGAGATAGGTGATTATTGGTGCATATGCACCTGGGCATGAGAAGAAAGATCATGAGAGGCAAGTGTTTTGGGAGCAGCTGAATGAGTGTGTTAGTGGTTTTGATGCACGAGACCGGGTTATAGTGATGGGTGATTTGAATGCAAAGGTGAGTAATGTGGCAGTTGAGGGAATAATTGGTATACATGGGGTGTTCAGTGTTGTAAATGGAAATGGTGAAGAGCTTGTAGATTTATGTGCTGAAAAAGGACTGATGATTGGGAATACCTGGTTTAAAAAGCGAGATATACATAAGTATACTTATGTAAGTAGGAGAGATGGCCAGAGAGCGTTATTGGATTACGTGTTAATTGACAGGCGCGCGAAAGAGAGACTTTTGGATGTTAATGTGCTGAGAGGTGCAACTGGAGGGATGTCTGATCATTATCTTGTGGAGGCTAAGGTGAAGATTTGTATGGGTTTTCAGAAAAGAAGAGTGAATGTTGGGGTGAAGAGGGTGGTGAGAGTAAGTGAGCTTGGGAAGGAGACTTGTGTGAGGAAGTACCAGGAGAGACTGAGTACAGAATGGAAAAAGGTGAGAACAATGGAAGTAAGGGGAGTGGGGGAGGAATGGGATGTATTTAGGGAATCAGTGATGGATTGCGCAAAAGATGCTTGTGGCATGAGAAGAGTGGGAGGTGGGTTGATTAGAAAGGGTAGTGAGTGGTGGGATGAAGAAGTAAGAGTATTAGTGAAAGAGAAGAGAGAGGCATTTGGACGATTTTTGCAGGAAAAAAATGCAATTGAGTGTGAGATGTATAAAAGAAAGAGACAGGAGGTCAAGAGAAAGGTGCAAGAGGTGAAAAAAAGGGCAAATGAGAGTTGGGGTGAGAGAGTATCATTAAATTTTAGGGAGAATAAAAAGATGTTCTCGAAGGAGGTAAATAAAGTGCGTAAGACAAGGGAGCAAATGGGAACTTCAGTGAAGGGCGCAAATGGGGAGGTGATAACAAGTAGTGGTGATGTGAGAAGGAGATGGAGTGAGTATTTTGAAGGTTTGTTGAATGTGTTTGATGATAGAGTGGCAGATATAGGGTGTTTTGGTCGAGGTGGTGTGCAAAGTGAGAGGGTTAGGGAAAATGATTTGGTAAACAGAGAAGAGGTAGTGAAAGCTTTGCGGAAGATGATAGCCGGCAAGGCAGCAGGTTTGGATGGTATTGCAGTGGAATTTATTAAAAAAGGAGGTGACTGTATTGTTGACTGGTTGGTAAGGTTATTTAATGTATGTATGACTCATGGTGAGGTGCCTGAGGATTAGCGGAATGCGTGCATAGTGCCATTGTACAAAGGCAAAGGGGATAAGAGTGAGTGCTCAAATTACAGAGGTATAAGTTTGTTGAGTATTCCTGGTAAATTATATGGGAGGATATTGATTGAGAGGGTGAAGGCATGTACAGAGCATCAGATTGGGGAAGAGCAGTGTGGTTTCAGAAGTGGTAGAGGATGTGTGGATCCGGTGTTTGCTTTGATGAATGTATGTGAGAAATACTTAGAAAAGCAAATGGATTTTTATGTAGCATTTATGGATCTGGAGAAGGCATATGATAGAGTTGATAGAGATGCTCTGTGGAATGCTTTGTGCATGTCGTAGGTTATTAAAGGGGGTGGGAGCAGGGGTCTGGAAACCCTCCCCGTCTTGTATTTCAATTTCTAAAAGTGGGAACAGAAGGAGGAGACAAGTGGGGAGTGCTTATTCTCCTTGAAGGCTCACATTGGGGTGTCTGAATTTGTGTGGATGTAACCAAGATGAGAAGAAAGGAGAGATAGGTAGTATGTTTGAGGAAAGAAACTTGGATGTTCTGGCTGTGAGTGAAACGAAGCTTAAAGGTAAAGGGGAAGAATGGTTTGGAAAAGTCTTGGGAGTAAATTCAAGGATTGGTGAGAGGACAAGAGCTAAGGAAGGAGTAGCACTATTCCTGAAACAGGAGTTATGGGAGTATGTGATAGAGTGTAATGATAGAGTGTAAGAAAGTAAATTCTAGATTGATGTGGGTAATACTGAAAGTGGATGGAAAGAGATCCATGATTTTTGGTGCTTATGCACTAGCTCAAGAGAAGAAAGATCATGAGAGGCAAGCGTTTTGGGAGCAGCTGGGTGAGTGTGTCAGAATCTTTGGTGTATGGGACTGGGTATTAGTGATTGGTGATTTAAATGTGTAGGTGAGTAATGTGGCAGTTCAGGGTATAATTGGTGTACATGGGGAACTCAGTGTTATGAATGGATATGTTGAAGATCCTGTGGATTTGCATGCCGAAAAAAGACAGATGATTGGGAATACCTGACTTAAAAAAAAAGAGATATACGTAAGTATATATATATGTGAGTAGGAGAAATAGTCAAAGGGCATCATTAGATTATGGTTAATTGATAGACCTGTAAAAGAGAGACTTTTGGATGTGACGTGCTGAAAGGGGTAGCTGGTGGGATGTCTGATCACTATCTTGTGGAGACAAAGGTGAAGATTTTTAGAGGTTTTCAGAAAGGAAGAGAAAATGTTGGGAAGAAGAGTGGTGAGAGTAAGTGATCTTGAAAAGGAGACTTGTGTGAGGAAGTACCAGGAGAGATTGAGTGTAGAATGGCAAAAGGTGAGAGCAAATGACCTGAGGGGAATGGGATGTATTTAGGGAAGAAGTGATGGCATGTGCAAAAGATGCATGTGGCATGAGAAATGTAGGAGGTGGGCTGATTAGAAAGGGTAGTGAATGGTAAGATGAAGAAGTAAAATTGTTAGTGAAAGAGAAAAGAGAAACATTTGGACGATACTTACAAGGAAGGAGTGCAAAAGACTGGGATGTATAAAAGAAAGTGGCAAGAGTTCAAGAGGAAGGTGGAAGAGTTGAAAAAGTGGGCAAATGACATTTGGTGTGAGGGAGTATCATTAAACTTCAGGGAGAATAAGAAAATGTTTTGGAAGGAGGTAAATAATGTGTGTAAGACAAGAGAACAAATGGAAACATTCTTGAAGAGGGGAAGTGATAATTGAAGCGATCAAGTGAGAAGATGGAGTGAGTATTTTGAAGGTTTGTTAAAGGTGTTTGATGATAGAGTGGCAGATGTAGGGTGTTTTGGTTGGGGTGGCATGCAAAGTGAGAGGGGTCAGAGAGAATGGTTTGGTTAAGAGAGAAGTAGTGAAAGCTTTGCAGTAGATGAAATCAGGCAAGGCGGCAGGTTTGGATGATATTGCAGCTGAATGTATTAAGAAAGGGGGGACTATGTTTGTGATGGTTGGTAAGGATATTCAGTGTATGTATAGATCATGGTGAAGTGCCTGAGGATTGGCCGAATGTATGCATAGTGCCATTGTACAAAGGCAAAGGGGATAAGGGTGAGTGTTACACTACAGAAGCATAAGTTTGTTGAATATTCCTGGGAAATTGCATGGAAGGGTATTGATTGAGAGGGTGAAGGCATGTACAAAGCATCAGATAGGGGAGGAGCAGTGTGGTTTCAGAAGTGGTAGAGGATGTGTGGATCAGGTGTTTGCTTTGAAGAATGTGTGTGAGAAATACTTAGAAAAAGAGATGGATTAGTATGTAGCATTTCTGGATCTGAAGAAGTTATATGATAGGGTTGATAGAGATGCTTTGTGGAAGGTCTTAAGAGTATATGGTGCAGGAGATAAGTTGCTAAAAGAAGTGAAAGGTTTTTACCAAGGATGTAGGATGTAAGGCATGTGTACGAGTAAGAAGAGAGGAGATTGACTGGTACCAGGTGAATGTCGGTTTGCAGGAAGGGTGTGTGCTGTTCCCATGGTTGTTTAGTTTGTATGGATGGGGTGGTTATTGAGGGTAAATGCAAGAGTTTTGGAGAGAGGGATGACTAGGCAGTCCATTGGGGATGAGAGGGCATGGGAAAAGAGTCAGTTATTGTTCCTCGATGATACAGCACTGGTGACTGATTCGAGTGTGAAACTGCAATAGTTGGAGACTTAGTTTGAAAAAGTGTTTGAAAGGAGAGAGTTGAGAGTAAATGTGAATAAGAGCAAGGTTATTAGGTTCAGTAGGTTTAAGGAACAAATTAATTGGGATGCAAGTTTGAATAGAGAAAAATTAGAGTAAGTGAAGTGTTTTAGATATCTAGGAATTGGCTTAGCAGCAAATGGAACCATGTAAGTGGAAGTGAGTCACAGGGTGGGGAAGAGGGCGAAGGCTCTGTGAGCGATGAAGAGTGTAAGGAAGGTGAAAACATTATCTCGGAGAGCAAAAATGGGTATGTTTAAAGAAATAGTAGTTCTAACAATGTTATATGGGTGCGAGGCATGGGCTATTGATAGGGTAGTACGGAAGACGGTGTATGTGTTGGAAATGAAATGTTTGAGGACAGTATATGGTGTGAGATGGTTTGATTGAGTAAATAATGAAAGGGTAAGAAACTGCAGGAGTTAGTGACTGAGTTTGGTAAAGTGTTTGATAAAAGAAAGTTGAAAGTAAATGTGAATAAGAGCAAGGTTATTAGGTTCAGTAGGGATGAGGGACAAATAGATCGGGAGATAAGTTTGAATGGAGAAAAACTGGAGGAAGTGAAGTGTTTTAGATATCTGGGAGTGGACTTAGCAGCAGATGGAAGCAGAAGTGTGTCAGGGTGGGGGCTGGAGGCAAAGGTTTTGGGTGCATTGAATAATATGTGGAAGGTGAAAACCTTATCTAGGAGAGCAAAAATGGGTATGTTTGAGGAAACAGTGGTTCCAACAATGTTATATGGTTGCAAGGCATGGGCTATAGATAGGGTTGTGCGGAGGAGGGTGGATGTGTTGGAAATGAAATGTTTGAGGAATGTATGTGGTGTGAGGTGGTTTGATTAAGTAATGAAAGGGTAAGAGAAATGTGTGGTAACAAAAAGTGTGGTTGAGAGAGCAAAAGAGGGTGTATTGAAATGGTTAGGACACATGGAGAGAAAGAGTGAGGAAAGATTGACAAAGAGGATATATGTGTAAGAGGTGGAGGGAACAATGAGAAGTGGGAGACCAAATTGGAGGTGGAACGATGGAGTGAAAAAGATTTTGAGCAATCAAGGCCTGAACATACAGGAGGGTGAAAGGCATGCAAGGAATAGAGTAAATTGGAACAATGTGGTATACCGGGGTTGACATGCTGTCAGTGGATTGAACCAGGGCATGTGAAGCATCTGGGGCTTGGATGTGGAAAGGGAGCTGTGGTTTTGGTGCATTACAAATGACAGCTAGAGACAGTGTGAACGAATGTGGCCACCTTGTCTTTTCCTGGCACTACCTCACTGGAGGGGGAGGGGATGCTATTTTATGTGTGGTGTGGTGGCAACAGAAGTGGATGAGAGCAGCAAGTATGAATATGTACATTTATATATATGTATATGTCTGTGTATGTATGTGTATGTATATGTTGAAATGTATGTGTGTGTATGGGCATTTATGTATATATATATATATGTGTATGTGGGTGGTTGGGACATTCTTCATCTGTTTCCTTGCGCTACCTCGCTGATGTGGGAGACAATGGTTAAATATATATAATAAATAAATATATACATAGTAATTGAGTAGTGTATTAGCAACTTTGGTGCACGAGACCAGGTTATAGTGATTGATGATTTAAATGCAAAGCTGAGTAATGTGGCAGTTAACAGAATAATTGGTGTACATGGTGTGTTCAGTGTTGTGAAAGGTATTTATCTTCTTTGTTTACACCTCTCCATTGAACAACACGTAGTCCTTACAATGAGCCTCATTGTGTCTCGAGATATGATACGCATTAAGAGTACAGAGACCTTCTTGAAATATCAGACAAATTACTTTTATCATTATTTAAGAAGAATGATCATTTTGCACATTTCAAAGAATTAAGTCTGTTTTTGGAACACATTGCCTTGATTTTGGAAGACACTATACTGACGTTATGAACTTCCCTGCATTACTATTCTTACATCAACTGTTGTCAGTCCATTATGAAAAAGGGATTCTTCCTTTCCTATTTTGTGTTTAATGTGGGCAAGCTTAACAAGACCCATTCTTTTCTTCAAAAGTGCAAACTCTGGTAAAATGTACTATTAAAACTGTGAACCCGGCAAACATTTTCAAACCACTTCCATCAACAGTTCATCTCTCAGGGTGGAGAGATGTCTAATATAATTGAAACTGCCATGGGATGTATGTCAAAATGAAGGTTTTCAGTTATTGTAATCCCTGCTTTCCTCTCACAAAATACAATGAATCAAAAATTATCTTTAGGTGCATTTTGGCTTTCAACCTGAAGCAGAAATTAAGATTCCATTTTTAACTCAAGTGATAATCACAACAATATAGACTTTCAATAGCAAAAAAGGGTCTATAAAAAGGACCTTTCTGCTTTACAGTCCTGTTTCCATATAAGAAGATTCAAAATTCTTGTCCTCCAGCAGAAAACTTAAATCTGCATCACAAATTATCATAATTAATATTTACGCAACAGTGGAAGCACACATCTCTATAAACTTACTTTGTAATAGTAAAATTATTAAAATCTTTATTATAGAGTGTATACATTATTACAGAGCAATCACTTATGAACATATACTTTAAAAGTAAAATGTAACATCTAAAACAGCACCACAAATTGATTATAATCATAAACATGTATTTGTTGCCTGAGGGATTGGTGCTAAGATGTGTTACTGCACTGCAATTCACCCATTTCATGGCCAGAAGCATACAACTCAAACATCATACACGAAGCCAACTCTCACTTCCCTCATACTCATTTTTTTCTGTACTTTCTTTTGTGCACTCATATCCATCATACAGATTTCAGATATATCTGTAATCACAACAGCAAATGGGTTAGATAATCACCCTGCACTTGGCCCTGATATCATAGCGAACTTCCACATAAAATAATTGAGCCAAAATGCATAGTTCAGCCAAGATGCAATCCAAACACTCACATATATCTTCAACCACTCCTGGATACACAACAATATCCTTAATATCTGGAAACATATCACAAAGCCCCTATCCTAAAACCCTCCAAGCTCTCTAATTTCCCCTCCTCCTACTGTCTTCTATCACAATTATTAACATATCCAAACTCCTTGAAAAAATGATCTACAATAGAAGCAAGAAAGACATCACTCTGCCACCAACATAGTACAGCTTTAAACCCAACCGTGCCATAAATACACTGCACACAGATCTTACAACACATCCTGGATGGTTTCAATTAACCACAACCACCCCTTTACACTATACTAGTGGCAACAGATATCAACAGAGAATTTGATGATTTTCCCCAACACATTATCACACAAAAGATATTTGACACTTCCCTCCACAAAAGTGAAAAAAGTGATTCACCAATATCCCAGCAGGCTCAACAAGCGTCATTCACAAGGGCTTTCCCTCCAAAACCCTCACACTCTACAATGGGGTTCTCCAAGGAGCAGTTTTATTCTCCAATCCTCTTCCTACGTGACCTTCCATCACTTCTTGGAGGCCACATCATGAAAGTCCTCTCATATGTAAACAATCTTGAAATCACATCACAGCACCCTGAAACTACTCAAGCATCAACAAATTTGTAATATTACATTAAAATCAGAACTTTTCCTCACTCAAAATGTGAATGTCTGCATCCCCACAGAAATACACCATCACCCCCTAAAAACCCATGTTCAACCCTGATCATTCAGAATCTTTTTTACTTCATCACACTAGATATTACAAAATCACACACACAACATTTATTCAGAAACCAAAGACATCAACATAAAGGCCTAACCCTCCACATACACACATATATATACATAAATGCCCCTACACACACATACATATACATATATACACATGTACATATTCATACTTGCTGCCTTCATTCATTCCCATTGCCACCCTGTCGCACAGAAACAACAAGGCAGCACCAGGAAAAGACAAAAAGGCCACATTCGTTCACACACAGTCTCTAGCTGTCATTGTAATGCACCAAAACCACAGCTCCCTTTTCTCATCCAGGCCCCACAAACCCTTCCATGGTTTACACCAGATACCTCACATGCCCTAGTTCAATCCACTGACAGCATGTTGACCCCGGTATACCACATCGTTCCAATTCACTCTATTCTTTGCACCCTCCTGTATGTTCAGGCCCTGATTGGTCAAAATATTTTTCACTCCATCCTTCTACCTCCAATTTGGTCTCCTGCTTCACCTTCTTCCCTCCACCTCTGATGCATATATCCTCTTTGTTAATCTTTCCTCACTCATTCTCTCCATGTGTCCAAACCATTTCAACACACCCTCTTCAGCTCTCTCAACCACACTCTTTTTATTACCAAACATCCCTCTTACCCTCTCATTACTTACTCGATCAAACCACCTCACACCACATATTGTCCTCAAACATTTCACTTCCAACACATCCACTCTCCTCCCCACAACCCTATCTGTAGCCCATGTCTCGCATCCATACCCATTTTCGCTCTCTGAGATTACATTCTCATCTTCCACACATTTTTCAACTCTCCCAGAACCTTTGCCCCCTCCCCCACCCTCTGACTCACTTCTGCTTCCATGGTTCCATCCACTGCTAAGTCCACTCCCAGATATCTAAAACACTTCACTTCCTCCAGTTTTTCTCCATTCAGACTTACCTCCCAAATAACTTGCCCCTCAACCCTACTGAACCTAATAACCTTGCTCTTATTCAGTCATTCATATCTTTCTCCTTTCACACACTTTACCAAACTCAGTCACCAACCTCTGCAGTTTCTCATCCGAGTCAGCCACCAGTGCTGTATCATCAGCGAACAACAACTGACTCACTTCCCAAGCCCTCTCATCCTCAACAGACTGCATACTTGCCCCTCTCTCCAAAACTCTTGCATTCACTTCCCTAACCAACCCATCCATAAACAAACTAAACAACCATGGAGACATCATGAACCCCAGCCACAAACAGACATTCAGTGGGAACCAATCACTTTCCTCTCTTCCTACTCATACACATGCCTTACATCCCTGGCAAAAACTTTTCAATGCTTCTAGCAACTTACCTCCCACACCATATACTCTTAAAACCTTCCACAAAGAATCTCTATCAACCCTATCATATGCTTTCTCCAGATCCATAAATGCTACATACAAATCCATCTGTTTTTCTAAGTATTCTTCACATACATTCTTCAAAGCAAAAACCTGATCCACACATCCTCTACGACATTGCTCTTCCCCAATCTGATGCTCTGTACATGCTTTCACCCTCTCAATCAATATCCTCCCATATAATTTCCCAGGAATACTCAACAAACTTATGCTTCTGTAATGTGAACACTCACCTTTATCCCTTAGCCTTTATACAATGGTACTATGCATGCATTCCACTAATCCTCAGGCACTTCACCATGATCTATACATACACTGAATATCCTTACCAACCAGTCAACAACACAGTCACCTCCTTTTTTGATAAATTCCACTGTATTACCATCCACACATATATATATATATATATATCAATCACCCTCAGAACATTTACTGGTACTAGTTTAGGGCAAGGAATGGAATCCTTTGGCATCCTTTACGAACAGCTCATCCTTTCCACTCTAAACTATGCCTCACTTCTTCAAAAGCAACCATATAAATCTGAAAACCCCACAATTGCTAGCTGTTTAGCAACCACATATATTCAACACTTGCACAACACAACTACAACACTTCCAGTAAACTCTCTAATTGTGTTTGACAACCAAATCTTTGCACTAGAACCCTCCAACCCAAACTACACCTTAACTAACCACCAATCCCCAAGTAGAAACAAAAAAACTTACACTGCCTCAAACATAAACAACCTATACTTGCATATCTCCTTCCCACTCAGAAACATGAAAACCAATATGGTGCTGACAAAGCACAAAGACACAGTAATGACCAGACAAGAACAAAAAAACTGCCCTCAGCCTAGTCTTAAATTCTATCTCACTAAACATATACCCATCTAAAACAAAACTCCCTACGCATGTATGAGTGATATTTTCTCATCTATGTTGTGGACACCACTTGATTTAAAAACTACAAACACCAATTCAACTTATCAAGGGAACCAGCATGTCCAAGACACTAAACATTTACTCCCTAATTGCTATACATTTGTCTGACACAGACACTTCACCACACTTCTTGGCCTTTGCTATTCCCTGGTATATGTAGACAGCTTCCTGTGAGCTTTGGGAGCTTCATAAAAGGGGTTCTATGACCATGAAAGTATTTCTTGAAAGGGCACAAACCACTAAGATATCTATGCATGCCTATGTAAAAATGCACATCCTAAATTCTTCTATCAGCAGTTCTATCTTTGTATCTATCACCTTTAATTCATTTTACATTTACATAGATTGGATTTAGTGCATATAACAATGTTGTATGGTTGCGAGGCGTGGGCTATGGATAGAGTTGTGCGCAGGAGGATGGATGTGCTGGAAATGAGATGTTTGAGGACAATGTGTGGTGTGAGGTGGTTTGATCGAGTAAGTAACGTAAGGGTAAGAGAGATGTGTGGAAATAAAAAGAGCGTGGTTGAGAGAGCAGAAGAGGGTGTTTTGAAATGGTTTGGGCACATGGAGAGAATGAGTGAGGAAAGATTGTACAAGAGGATATATGTGTCGGAGGTAGAGGGAACGAGGAGAAGTGGGAGACCAAATTGGAGGTGGAAAGATGGAGTGAAAAAGATTTTGTGTGATCGGGGCCTGAACATGCAGGAGGGTGAAAGGAGGGCAAGGAATAGAGTAAATTGGATCGATGTGGTATACCGGGGTTGACGTGCTGTCAGTGGATTGAATCAGGGCATGTGAAGCGTCTGGGGTAAACCATGGAAAGCTGTGTAGGTATGTATATTTGCGTGTGTGGAAGTATGTATATACATGTGTATGGGGGTGGGTTGGGCCATTTCTTTCATCTGTTTCCTTGCACTACCTCGCAAACGCGGGAGACAGCAGCAAAAAAAAAAATAAAAAATAACTTCTCATTGTGCTAAATTGGACTGGGTCTTTGACACTATGGCAGTGCACCTAAATTCATTTCCTTATATCTTCATTCAAACTTCTACCATATCCCATACAGTGCTAACACTCCAGCTATTTAACAATCATTCCCCTTGCATCATCTTCTGAAATCTCTCTTGCTTTCAACTACTCACTCATTACAAATGGTCATCAAAATACTTATTACTGGATAAAGAGTTCATCTCTTTCTTGCAAAAGAAGACTTTTGAAGGAACAGACTTAAAAAAGTTTGACTTTACAACAAAAATCAAAATTAAAAATATTAAAAAATATATGAGGAAATTAATGTCAAAGGGTACTTTTGAAAGCACTGACAGAACTTATGCTTTTCTAGAATTGTGTATTTCCTTTATCATAAAACAGCATTAAAAGGCAAAACGTCCAAGTATGTAAGCAGGAACATGAACTACTGAGGTGTGTGTCAAAAATTTACTTAACCAACCAGTAAGCTCATTACATAGAACATTAAAAATACAATTTTTTGTTTCAAATCTAATCAACTTTTAACAGTTACTACAAAAACACACTGAAGCTCAAAGATCATAAATATATAACAAATAAAAACCCATTCTGTTTCAAAGCAACAGTTTTAACTTTACATGTAATTACAAGATCAAATAATCATGCAAAGGCAAAACAAGACAATACACTTTATAAATTACAGTCAGCAGGGATTAAGCAAGTGTACTATATTTTCTATCAACAATGTTCTAGCAACAATGTTTGCAGACCTTGATTAGTTAGTCCACAGTATGTTGCTGGGAATGCTGATATTCTGGAAGGTTAGTTGGGCTTTTCATGTCAGGATCCAACTGCTTTGACTGGAATGGATTGCTGAGCTTGAGTCCTTCAAGCTCTAGAAAGTGCAAAGAAAAAATTACAAATACAATAAATGATTTTTGTTTATTTCAAAGCTAAAACCTTAGAGATGACATTTACTTACAGGTTTATATGATCATGCAGAGGAAGAGGATGATAAGACAATACAGCATCTAATTAACATTCCAAGAAGGGATCTGAAAGTCATTTCCCTTAACACATTATTTTTTCAGCCTCTAAAAGCAACTATCCACTCAATCTACACTAAGTGTTGTTAATGAAGAGACAAAAAGAATGCTGCAGGGGACAATGTAAATAATATGAAAAGCTTGAAATACTACTCATATAACATATTGGAATAAAGTTGAAAATATTTATCTATTTATTATACTTGATCACCATTTCCCGGACCAGCGAGGGAACGCCAGGAAACAGATGAAGAATGGCCTTCCACTCATGCAAAGGTGAGTAATGTGGCAGTTGAGGGAATAACTGGTGTACATGGGGTGTTCAGCATTGTAAATGGAAATAGTGAAGAGCTTGTAGATTTGAGTGCTGAAATAGGACTGGTGATTGGGATTACCTGGTTTAAAAAGAAAGATATACATAAGTATACGTATGTAAGTAGGAGAGATGGCCAGAGAGCATTATTGGATTACGTGTTAATTAATAGGCAAGTGAAAGAGAGACTTCTGGCTGTTAATGTGCTGAAAAGTGCAACTGGAGGGATGTCTGATCATCATCTTGTAGAGGCAAAGGTGAAGATTTGTAGAGGTTTTCAGAAAAGAAGAGAGAATGTTGGGGTGACAAGAATGGTGAGAGTAAGTGAGCTTGGGAAGAAGACTTGTGTGAGGAAGTATCAGGAGAGACTGAGTGCAGAATGGAAAAAGGTGAGAGCAAAGGACGTAAGGGGAGTGGGGGAGGAATGGGAGGTATTTAGGGAAGCAGTGATGGCTTGCACAAAAGATGCTTGTGGCATGAGAAGCATGGGAGGTGGGCAGATTAGAAAGGGTAGTGAGTGCTGGAATGAAGAAGTAAGATTGTCAGTGAAAGAGAAGAGAGAGGCATTTGGACAACTTTTGCAGGAAAATAGTGCAAATGACTGGGAGATATACAAAGAAAGAGGCAGGAGGTCAAGAAAAAGGTGCAAGAGGTGAAACAGAGGGCAAATGAGAGTTGGGGTGAGAGAGTATCATTAAATTTTAGGGAGAATAAAAAGATTTTTGGAAGGAGGTAAATAAAGAGCATAAGACAAGAGAACAAATGGGAACATCGGCGGAGGGGGCTAATGGGGAGGTAATACCTAGTAGTGGTGATGTGAGAAGGAGATGGAGTAGATATTTTGAAGGTTTGTTGAATGTGTTAGATGACAGGGTGGCAGATATAGGGTGTTTTGGTCAAGATGGTGTGTGAAGTGAGAGGGTTAGGGAGAATGATTTGGTAAACAGAGAAGAGGTAGTGAAAGCTTTGCAGAAGGTGAAAACCGGCAAGGCGGCAGGTTTGGAAGGTATGCAGTGGAATTTATTAAAAAAGGGAGTGACTGTGTTGTTGACTGGTTGGTGAGGATATTCAATGTATGTATGGCTCATGAAGTGCCTTAGGATTGGCAGAATGCATGCATAGTGCCACTGTACAAAGGCAAAGGGGATAAAGGTGAGTGTTCAAATTACTGGGGTGTAAGTTTGTTGAGTATTTCTGGGAAATTATATGGGAGGGTATTGATTGAGAGGGTGAAGGCATGTACAGAGCATCAGATTGGGGAAGAGCAGTGTGGTTTCAGAAGTGGTAGAGGATGTATGGATCAGGTGTTTGCTTTGAAGAATGTATGTGAGATATACTTAGAAAAACAAATGGATTTGTATGTAGCATTTATGGATCTGGAGAAGGCATATGATAGAGTTGACAGGGATGCTTTGTGGAAGGTATTAAGAGTATATGGTGTGGGAGGCAAGTTGCTAGAAGCAGTGAAAAGTCTTTATTGAGGATGTAAGGAATGTGTATGGGTAGGAAGAGAGGAAAGTGACTGGTTCTCGGTGAATGTCGGTTTGCGGCAGGGATGCGTGATGTCTCCATGGTTGTTTAATTTGTTTATGGATAGGGTTGTTTGGGAGGTGAATGCAAGAGTTTTGGAGAGAGGGGCAAGTATGCAATCTGTTGTGGATGAGAGGGCTTGGGAAGTGAGTCAGTTGTTCGCTGATGATACAGTGCTGGTGGCTGATTCGGGTTAGAAACTGCAGAAGCTGGTGACTGAGTTTGGTAAAATGTGTGAAAGAAGAAAGCTGAGAGTAAATGTGAATAAGAGCAAGGTTATTAGGTAGTGTAGGGTTGAGGGACAAGTCAACTGGGAGGTAAATTTGAATGGAGAAAAACTGGAGGAAGCGAAATGTTTTGGATATCTGGGAGTGGATTTGGCAGCAGAGGGAACCATGGAAGCAGACGTGAGTCACAGGGTAGGGGAGGGGACGAAAGTTCTGGGAGTGTTGAAAAATGTGTAGAAGGCGAGAACATTATCTTGGAAAGCAAAAATGGGTATATTTGGAGGAATAGTGGTTCCAACAATGTTATATGGTTGCAAGATGTGGGCTATGGATAGGGTTGTGTGGAGGAGGGTGGATGTGTTGGAAATGAGGTGTTTGAGGACAACATGTGGTGTGAGGTGGTTTGATCGAGTCAGTAATGAAAGGGTAAGAGAGATGTGTGGTAATAAAAAGAGTGTAGTTGAGAGAGCAGAAGAGGGTGTATTGAAATGGTTTGATCACATGGAGAGAATGTGTGAGGAAAGATTGACAAAGAGGATATATGTGTCAGAGGTGGAGGGAATGAGGAGAAGTGGAAGACCAAATTGGAAGTGGAAGGATGGAGTGAAAAAGATTATGAGAGATTGGGGCCTGATCATGCTGGAGGGTGAAAGGTGTGCAAGGAATAGAGTGAACTGGAACGATGTGGTATACTGGGGTCGACGTGCTGTCAATGGATTGAACCAAGGCATGTGAAAAGTTAGGGGTAAACCATGGAAAGTTTTGTGGGGCCTGGATGTGGAAAGGGAGTTGTGGTTTTGGTGCATTATACATGACAGCTGGAGACTGAGTGTGAACGAATGTGGCCTTTGATGTCTTTTCCTAGCACTACCTTGCGCATGTGCAGGGGGAGGAGGTTGTCATTACATGTGGTGGGGTGGCAACGGGAATGAATAAAGGCAGCAAGTATGAATTAAGTACATGTGTATATATGTATATGTCTGTGTATGTATACATGTGTATATGTTAAAATGTATAGGTATGTATATGTGCATGTGTGAACATGTATGTATATACATGTGTATGTGGGTGGGTTGGGCCTATCTTTCGTCTGTTTCCTTACGCTTCCTCGCTAATGTGCGAGACAGTGACAAAGTATAATAAGAAAAAACAATAAATAAATATACATAAACGCCCATACACCTACATATACATACATATACATATCAACATATACATACATGTACATACACACATACACAGACATATACATATATACACTTGTACATTATTCATATTTGCTTGCCCTCATCCATTCCTGGTGACACCCCACCCCACAGGAAACAGCATCACTACCCCCTCCCCCTTCCTTGCACACCTCTCACCCTCCTGTTCAGGCACTGATCACTCAGAGTCTTTTTTACTCCATCTTTTCACATCCAATTTGGTTTTCCACTTCTCCTTGTTCCCTCCACATCTGACACATATGTCCTTTTTGTCAATCTTTCCTCACTCATTCTCTCCATATGTCCAAACCATTTCAATACACGCTCTTCTGCTCTCTCTACCACACTCTTTTTATTACCACTAACCTCTCTTACCCTTTCACTACTTACTCAATCAAACCACCTCGCACCATATATTGTCCTCAAACATTTAATTTCCAACACATCTGCTTTCCTCTGTACAACTCTATCTATAGCCCATGCCTCGCAACCATATAATATTGTTGGAACTACTATTCCTTCAAACATAGCCATTTTCTGCTCTACGAGATAAAGTTCTCTCTTTCCACAAATTCTTCATCACTCCCAGAACCTTCATCCCCTCCCCCACCCTGTGACTCATTTCTGCTTCCGTGGTTCCATTTACTGCTAAGTCTACTTCCTCCAATTTTTCTCCATTCAAACTTATATCCCAACTAACTTGTCCCTCAACCTTGCTGAACCTAAAAACCTTGCTCTTATTCACATTTACTCTCAACTTTCCCCTTTCACACGCTTTTCCAAACTCAGTCACCAACTTCTGCAGTTTCACATTCAAATCAGCCACCAGTGATGTATCATCTGCAAACAACTACTGACCCACTTCCCAGACCCTCTCATCCCCAACATACTACATACTCGCCCTCTCTCCAAAACTCTTCCATTTACCTCCCTAACCACCCCATCCATAAATAAACTAAACAACCATGGGGACATCACACACCCCTGCTGCTGACTAATCTTTTCTGGAAACCAATCACTCTTCTTTCTTCCTACTCATATATATGCCTTGCTTCTAGCAGCTTACCTCCCACACCATATACTCTTAAGATCTAACACAAAGCATCTCTATCAACTCTATCATATGCCTTCTCCAGATCCATAAATGCTACATACATATCCATCTGTTTTTCTAAGTATTTCTCACACATTCTTCAAAGCAAAAACCTGATCCACACATCCTCTACCGCATCTGAAACCACACTGCTTCTCCCCAATCTGATGTTCTGTACATACCTTCACCCTCTCAATCAATACCCTCCCAATTTTCCAGTAATACTCAACAAACTTATGCCTCTGTAGTATGGACACTCACCTTTATTCCCTTTGCCTTTGTACAATGGGACTATCCATGCATTCTGCCAATCCTCAGGCACT
Source organism: Panulirus ornatus (assembly GCF_036320965.1). Taxonomy (NCBI): domain Eukaryota; kingdom Metazoa; phylum Arthropoda; class Malacostraca; order Decapoda; family Palinuridae; genus Panulirus; species Panulirus ornatus. The sequence goes on from NC_092237.1 coordinate 41,687,123, forward strand.
TCATCATGATCAAAACATGCAGTGAATATCCTTACAATCAATCAACAACACAGTCACCCCCTTTCTTAATAGATTCAACTGCAATACCATCCAAACCCGCCATCTTACAGCATTTCATCTCCCACAAGGCTTTAACCACCTTTTCTCTCTTAATCAAACTATTCTCCCTGACCTTCTCACTTCACACACTACCCTGACCAAGACACTCTACATCTGCCATTCTATCATGAAACACATTCAACAAACCTTCAAAATACTCATTGCATCTCCCTCTCACTTCATCACTACCTAATATCACTTCCTCCCTCATTTTTTAACTCTTGCACCTTCTTCTTGACCTCCTGCCACTTTTTTTTTATATACATCTTCCAGTAATTTGCACTTCTTCCTTGTAAGTATCATCCAAACGCCTCTCTTTTCTCTTTCACTAACAACTTTACTTTTTCATCCCACCACTCACAATCCTTTCTAATCAGCCCATCTCCCACCTTTCTCATGCCACATGCATCTTTTGCATATGCTATCACTCCTTCCCTAAATATGTCCCATTCCTCACCCACTTCCCTCACATCATTTGCTCACACCTTTTGCCATTCTGCACTCAATGTCTCCTGGTACTTCTTCATACAAGTCTCCTTTCCAAGCTCACTTACTCTCACCGCTATCTTCTCCCTAATATTTTCTCTTCTCTTTAGAAAACCTCTACAAATCTTCACCTTTGCCTCAACAAGACAGTGATCAGACATCCCACCAGCTGCGCCTCTCAGCACACTAACATCCAAAAGACTCTCTTTTACACACCTATCAATTAACATGTAACCTAATAATGCCCTTTGACCATCTCTCCTACTCACATATCCCAATCACCAATCTTTTTTCAGCACACAAATCCACAAGCTCTTCACCATTTCCAGTCACAACACTGAATATCCCACAATCACTAATTATGCCCTTGCATTTAAATTACCCATCACTAATACCTGGTCTCATGCACCAAAGCTGCTGACACACTCACTCAGCTGCTCCCAAAACACTTGCCTCTCATGATCTTTCTTCTCATGACCAGGTTCATAAGCACCAATAATCACCCATCTCTCTCCATCGCCAAAATTCAAAAAACATATATGATGCAAAATAGCAAATTATGTAATGTTGCCTGGCTTCTACCGTACGAATGTTAGGTAATGTCACCCACCTTTAATGGGTTAAAAGTGGTACTCAAAGGGTAAGTGGTTACACTCTTTGTAACTTCTCTTGTACTTCTAATTCCTTAACCAACCTTTCATCTGCCATAGGATAAGTATCATCTGCCTCAAAAAAAAAAAAAAAGGATAAATGGAACATAACTCACACTGAATGTGATTCTCATGAAGAAAGGCACTCAAGGGGACAAATGAATCAAGAAAGCATGTGGGGACACAAAAGAAAATGAAGAAAGCAATAGGTTTAAAAAAGGTTCATCAATCTAATTAACTCTGAACAGTGCAGGTTCTTTACACACAAAAATATTCAAGTGTAGGGAACACACTTAATTTCTATTTCCCTGGAATTATCAGCACAAGAATTAAAAAGGGATATTCTGTGTAGATAAGAAGTCCACAGATCACTTTAACTCTGAAAAACAGAATTAAATGGTGAACCCCAGTCAAGCTGGTTTTGCTTGGTAATGCCACAAGAAAGAAGTTACCTTTGGCAAGACCATACAGTGTGTCAGCATCAGTGGAGTGAGAGAATCTCAATATCTTCAAGGATCTTCCTGCCCCATACACTGCTCATGCATGGAGTGCTACCTCAAAGCCCTAAGGCTCCTGGACTTGCATGACTAGCTAACTAACATTATGGTTTCTGAGTCATGACATGGCAGTTCAGTGATATGTGATACAATAGCTGTTTGTGTAGGGCAATCATGCTTTTAGATGTAGGTATTGGGTCAAATAGATGATATTACATGAATATGTCTTATTGCCTCTCTATTATCCCATAAGGAGCAGGGCTCTCTCATCTCTTTCTCACCCTTGGTCAAAAAAAATTCTATTTATTTATTTATTTTGCTTTGTTGCTGTCTCCCGCGTTTGCGAGGTAGCGCAAGGAAACAGACAAAAGAAATGGCCCAACCCACCCCCATACACATGTATATACATACACGTCCACACACGCAAATATACATACCTATACATCTCAATGTACACATATATATACACACAGACATATACATATATACACATGTACATAATTCATACTGTCTGCCTTTATTTATTCCCATCGCCACCTCGCCACACAAGGAATAACATCCCCCTCCCCCCTCATGTGTGTGAGGTAACGCTAGGAAAAGACAACAAAGGCCCCATTCGTTCACATTTAGTCATTAGCTGTCATGTAATAATGCCCGAAACCACAGCTCCCTTTCCACATCCAGGCCCCACAGAACTTTCCATGGTTTACCCCAGACGCTTCACATGCCCTGATTCAATCCATTGACAGCACGTTGACCCCAGTATACCACATCGATCCAATTCACTCTATTCCTTGCCCGCCTTTCACCCTCCTGCATGTTCAGGCCCTAATCACTCAAAATCTTTTTCACTCCATCTTTCCACCTCCAATTTGGTCTCCCACTTCTCCTCGTTCCCTTCATCTCCGACACACACATCCTCTTGGTCAATCTTTCCTCACTCATTCTCTCCATGTGCCCAAACCATTTCAAAACACCCTCTTCTGCTCTCTCAACCACTTAAAGGCTGAAAGCTTTCAAGCTATTCTTAATAAAATAAATAATTTCCATAAAAATTTATGCACTTTATGATAGATGGTACACAGAATTTTACACAATATATGCACACTCAAATCTACAAGTTTTATAAATGCTACTTACAAAAAAAACGGAGATTTTTATTTTGTCCTATGTTGCTTTCCCAATTTCAATTTTTCGCTGGAGTGCACGATGAGAATGATAGATGATGGAATCAAGAATCCCTGCCACTGTGAATACCCCACCAATAATTGCACAGACTCCAGTCAGGAAGTGTCCAAGAGATCTGTAAAAGAAAAGAAATATGCAATACACCATGGTTAATTTATGAGAGAGTACTACACAAATGAGTGTGTACAATACAAATCAAAATACAAAACACAGGCAAGTAAGAGGAGCTTATCAAGAGTGCTAATGATTCTCTGGAAACCACATACACTAAAAATGCACCTACCCACAGTTTACTAAATTTAAGTCAATGGTGAATCTTATGAAACTACGTCATTTAAAAAACATTAACACCATTCCCATTTGCAATTGGTGGGTCAGGTCATCAACATCCAGTGAGTTCAAATAAGACATGAACTTTCACATTTCCATACAATTGTTTCTCACATTTTCACTTTGCATATCAAGAAATTCTTCATCCAAAAGTTAAGTCTACAAAAGAACTGGCATCTGCAAATCTGGGAGAGAAAGCATGGTGGTTATTCAATTAATTTTTAAGATGTACACCAATCTTTACTCAAGCTGTCAGAAATTGGAGCTATTGTTTTGTATTTTCATAAAACGTGATTTTTTAAATCAATTTACATTCATACACATTATTTCTCAATCAGTTATATCAATAATGTTAGTCTTCATCCTTGAAATGATCTTAATACATAAAACAATTCATTTGTCTATCAATGCATGCCTCTCCACACACAATACAGTTTTTAATCAATTTCATATGCAAAAGTTTCATAGAATGAAAAGATCATGTCGATAAGTTTCACTTACTTATGTTTTTCTGTATATTTGACCATCATTGGTGATAATTCATAGGTGAAGAACACACCTGGAAGTCCTGTCTCACCCATCCCCATCAGAAGGTTCTGAGGGAAAATCATTTGATATAACTTTAAAGGAGCAGTTCAATATCCATAAAGCACTGTTATACAAAAAATTAGAGTAAAAACTGCAAAAAATTAATTTTACATTCTATCACAGCCATCACACTTATCTTTCAACGTCTCCCTGTTATTTAATAAGACACTATCACAATTTTCCTATTATGTTGCATAGCAGGAAACCATTACATAAGTATGAAGCAGTAGTTGAGTGTCAGGCTTGAAAATGTATGAAAAGAAAGAAACATATAGGACTAGGTTTCTTCCCCATTCCGGACCAAAAAAATATCCAGACAGGAAGAAACATCAATTAAATTAACGGATAATAAAAGAACTGAATGGACCACATTACCTTTTACTGAACTTAGCTGTCTACCATGACCATTTCACAGAAAAAGACCGCTGCAAGAATTTATAAAACAAAACTGTGTGATAAACACTTAACGTTCTTTTTCATTGTTACAAAGATCAACACACAGACACCTCTTCACATCCAGGCCCCACAGACTTTTCTGTGGTTTCCCCTGACCTTTTCATATGCCCTGGTTTAGCCCACTGAAAGCACCTCACTCCCTGTAAACCACATCATTCCAGTTCACTCTATCTATCCCTTGCATGCTTCACACCCTCCTGCATTTTCAGGCCTCAAAAACTAAAAGCACCTTTCATTCTATTCCTCCACTTCCTCCTTGATTTCCAAAGGATAGAAAAAGCCAGCTTAGCTGCATGTGCTGATAGCACACAGCTGAGAGAAAAAGTGCACTTCCTGTAACCAAAAGGCATATAGGGCAATAACAACATCTTTGTATTGATCTGGAACTGGCTCAAGGTGGGCACAGAATGAGTCGGGAGCCACGAGTTAAATGAATGGTGACAGATGGCAAAGCCAATGTTCCACACTAGTAAAACAGTAGGTTAGAAGGTCCCATCCTTGATATTCCTTGAGATATTTCTTTTGCATGTGAAGCAAACCACAAAGGAGAGAAATACATACGGAGAAATAGCAAAGTATGAATATCATCTTTAATGTCTATTTACTAATGCTGATGTCTGCTTAGTGAAACAGAAAAAAAAACAGATTTTTACATTCTTACCTTCTGATGTTGGGTGACTGAAAACTGATTAGTAAAAAGTGTTGATCCATCAACTTTCTCATATGTAGTGGGTACTATCTTTATGTAATAGTTGATTGTTTTTGGCCCTTTCTCTGTCTTAAATTCAGTGCCATCAATAGGATTTGTTTTACCAGGTATATTAACACCAAAACTCAAGTGTCGAATGCGATGGGAGAGGTCAAAATCTGCTGTTCGGTACTGCTGTACATCATGAACTGAAAATGATAAAAACCTATGTTGTAAAACAAAAAAGATCAAATAAATCATCATCCACCATGTATACAGCAATCTATACAATGTATACAGCCATACAGTTTGCTTTTCAAAGACCTCCAGTGAATAATCTGCATCAACTTTTTAACTTTCTAGCATTTTAACTACCTGCATTAAACTAATTTCAAAATTTTTTGAAAAATGCATTATCTCTCTACATGCAAGCCCTGCCTAGTGACAAAATCTCATGTAGTCTCTCTCTCTCTCTCTCTCTCTCTCTCTCTCTCTCTCTCTCTCTCTCTCTCTCTCTCTCTCTCTCTCTCTCTCTCTCTCTCTCTCTCTCTCCAATTATTTTCCTGAAAAAGACAGAGGTGAAACATACAATGAAGTTAATATTTAGGCATATTCACAAACTGGCATATGTATCCCCAACAAACAAAGGAAGAGCTAAGCTAATATAAACCAGAGCAGTACACATCATTCCACTTAGCATCACTTATAATAAAGAGTCTTAGAAAAATAAGTAAGGGAGAAAGAATTCTTCCTCAGTATTCCTCGTGTGTCATATAAAGCAACTAAAGGGGGCTGGAAACCCTCTCCTCCTTGTGTCAAATTTCTAAAAGAGGAAACAGAAGGAGTCAAATGGGAAGTGCTCATCCTCCTTGAAGGCTCAGATTGGGGTGTCTAAATGTGAGTGGATGTAACCAAGAAAAAAAGAGAGAAGAGATAGGTAGTATGTTTGAAGAAAGAAACCTGGATGTTCTGGCTCTAAGTGAAATGAAACTCAAGGGTAAAGGGGAAGAATGGTTAGGAAATGTCTTGGGAGTAAAGTCAAGGGTTGGTGAGAGGACAAGAGCTAAGAAAGGAGTAGCACTACTCCTGAAGCAGGAGTTGTGGGAGTGTCTGACAGTGTAAGTAAATTCTACATTGATGTGGATAACACTGAAAGTGAATGGCAAGAGATGGGTGATTATTGGTGCGTATGCACCTGACCATGAGAAGAAAAATCATTAAAGGCAAGTGTTTAGGGAGCAGTTGAACGAGTGTGTCAGCAGTTTTGGTGCACGAGACTGGGTATTAGCGATGGGTAATTTAAATGCAAAGTAACATGGCAGTTGAGGGTATGACTGATGCGCATGGGCAACTCAGTGTAATGAGTGGAAATGGTGAAGAGCTTGTAGAGTTGCATGCTGAAAAATGACTGGTGATTGGGAATACCTGGTTAAAAAAGAGGGATACACTCATGTATACTATGTGAGTAGGAGAAATAGTCAACTGGCATTGTTAGATTATGTATTAATTGACAGGCATGTAAAAGAAAGACTTTTGGATGTAAATGTGCTAAGAGGGGCAGTTGGTGGGATATCTGATCACTATCTTGTGGAGGCGAGGGTGAAGATTTGAAGAGGTTTTCGAAAAAGAGGAGACAATGTCAGGGAGAAGAAAGAGCTGAGAGTAAGTGAGCTTGGAAAGAAGACTTGTTTAAAGAAATACCTGGAGAGACTGAGTGTAGAATGACAAAAGGTGAGAGCAAATGAAGTGAAGGTAATGTGGGTGAGGAAAGGAAGGTATGTACGGAAGCAGTGATGGCATGTACGAGAGATGCATGAGGGCATATCAAAAAGGGTAGTGAGTGGTGGGATGAAGAAGTAAGGTTGCAAGTGATAGAAAAGAGAGAGGTGTTTGGGGCAGTACTTAATAGGAACAAATGCAAATGATTGGGAGATGTATAAGAGAAAGCGGCAGGAGGTCAATTTGAAAGTGCAAGGGTTGAAAATGAAGACAAATGAGCGTTGGGTGAGAGTATCATTAAACTTTAGGGAGAATAAAAAGATGTTTTGGAAGGAGGTAAATAATGTGTGAAAGACAAGAGAGCAAATGGGAACATCAGTGAAGGGCGCAAAAGGGGAAGTGATAACAGGTAGTGATGGTGTGAGGAGGAAATGGAGTGAGTATTTTGAAAGATCGTTAAATGTGTTTAATGATAAGAGTGGCAACTATAGGGTGGGTAGGTCTGGGTGGTATGCAAAGTGAGAGAGTCAGGGAGAGTGGTTTTGTAGAGAGAAAGGAGGTGGTGAAAGCCTTGCAAAAGATGAAATCTGGCAAATGACAGGATTGGGGGGGTATTGCAATCGAATTTATTAAGCGGGTGACTGTTGTTGATTGATTGGAAAGGATATTCAATGTATGTATGGATCATGCTGGAGTGCCTCAGGATTGCAGAAACAAATGAATAGTGCCACTGTATAAAGGCAAAGGGGATAGAGGTGACTATGCAACCTACAGAAGCATAAGTTTGTTGAGTATACATGGAAATTTATATGGGAGGGTACTGATTGAAAGGGTGAAGGAATGTTAAGAGCATCAGACTGGGGAAGAGCAGTGTGGTTTCAGAAGTAGTAGAGGATGTTTGGATTAGGAGTTTCCTTTGAAGAATGTGTGTGAGAAATATATAGAAAAACAGATGGATTTGTATGTGGCATTTATGGATCTGAAGAAGACATATGATAGGGATGATAGAGATGCTTTGTGGAAGGTCTTAAAAATATATGGTGTGAGAGGTACACTGCTAGAAGCAGTGAGAAGTTTATATCAAGGGTGTAAGGCATGTATACTAGAAGGAAGAGAACAGAGCCATTGGTCCCCAGTCATGGTCAGTCTGCAGCAAGGGTGTGTGGTGTCACCATGGTTTAATTTATGGAAAGAGTTTTGGAGAGGGCAGCGAGTATGCACTGTGTTGGGGATCAGAGGGCTGGGGAAATGAGTCAACTATTGTTTGGCAATGATACAGTGCTGGTGGCTAATTCAAGTGGGGAAACTGCAGAATTTGATGGCTGTGTTTGGAAGAGGTGGTGTGTGAAAGGAGAAAGTTGAGAGCTGATGTGAATAAAAGCCAGATTATTAGTTTCAGCAGGGTTTAGGGACAAGTTAGGTACAATGTAAGTTTCAATGGAAGGAAATTGGAGGAAGTAAAGAGTTTTAGATATCTCAGGGTGGACTTGGCAGCAAATGGAACCATGGAAGTGGAATTGTCATTGTATGGTGGAGGGAACGAAGGTTTTGGGAGTGATGAAGAATTTGTATAAAGAGATAACTTTATCTCAGAGAGCAAAAATGGATATGGTTGAAAGAATAGTAGTTCCAGCAATATTATATGGTTGCAAGGCATGGGCTTTATATAGGATTGTGTAGAGGAGGGTGGAAGTGTTGGAAATAAAATATTTATAGGTAATGTATGGTGTAAGGTGGTTTGATCAAGTAAGTAATGAAAGGGTAAGAGAGATGTTTAGTATTAAAATGAGTGTAGTTGAGAGAGCAGAAGAGGGTTTGTTGAAATGGTTGGGACATATGGAAAGAATGAGTGAGGAGAGGCTGACAAAGAGGATATATGTGTCAGAAGGGGAGAAAACAAGAAGAAGCAGAAGACCAAATTGGAGGTGGAAGGATGGAGTGAAAAAAATTTTGAGTGATCAGGGCCTGAATATGCAGGAAGATGAAAGGCATGCAAGAAATAGAGTGAATTGGAACAATGTACTATACCTAGGTCAATGTGCTGTCAATGGACTGAACCAAGGTATGTGAAACGTGTGGGGTAAACCATGGAAAGGTCTGTGGGGCTGGATGTGGATAGGGAGCTGTGGTTTTGGTAAATTACACATGACAGCTAGAGATAGTTTTAACGAATGTGGCCTTTTTTGTCTGTTTTCCTAGCGCTGCCTCACTGAAGCAGGGGTAGCAATGCTGTTTCCTGTGGGGTAGGGTGGTGCTTGGAATGGATGATGACAAGCATGAATATATACATGTATGCATATGCACATGTCTGTGTATCTGTATGTATATATCCCTCACAATAGGGGAGAAAGAACACTTCCCATGTATTCCTTGCATGTTGTAAAAGGCAACTAAAAGGGGAGGGAGTGGAAGGCTGAAAATCCTCCCCTCCAGTTTTCATTTTTCCAAAAGAAGGAACAGGAAAGGGGGCCAAGGGAGGATCTTCCCTCAGGCTCAGTCCTCTGTTCTTACTGCTAACTCACTGATGCAGGAAATGGCAAATATGTATGAATAAAATGTATATGTACATGTATAGGTGTTTATATATGTATATGTATGTTGGTTTGCAGCAGGGGTGTGTGATGTCCCCATGGTTATTTAATTTGTTTATGGATTGGGTTGTTAAACAGGTGAATGCAAGAGTTTTGGAAAGAGGGGCAAGTATGCAGTCTGTTCTGGATGAGAGAGTTTGGGAAATGAGTCAGTTGTTGTTCGCTGATGATACAGCGCTGGTAGCTGATTCGTGTGAGAAACTTCAGAAGCTGGTGACTGAGTTTGGTAAAGTGTGTGAAAGAAGAGAGCTGAAGTAAATATGAATAAGAGCAAGGTTATTAGGCACAGTAGGGTTGAGGGGACAAGTCAATTGGGAGGTAAGTTTGAATGGAGAAAAACTGGAGAAAATGAAGTGTTTTAGATATCTGGGAGTGGATTTGGCAGTGGATGGAACCATGGAAGCGGAAGTGAATCATAGGGTGGGGGAGGGGGCGAAAGTTCTGGGAGTGTTGAAGAATAAGTGGAAGTCGAGAACATTATCTAGGAAAGCAAAAATGGGTATGTTTGAAGGAAAAGTGGTTCCAACAATGTTATATGGTTGCAAGGCATGGGCAATAGATGGAGTTGTGCGGAGGAGGGTGGATGTGCTGGGAATGAGATGTTTCAGGACAATATGTGGTGTGAGGTGGTTTGATCGAGTAAGTAACAATAGGGTAAGAGAGATGTATGGTAATAAAAAGAGTGTAGTTAAGAGAGCAGAAGAGCGTGTTTTGAAATGGTCTGGTCACATGGAGAGAATGAGTGAGGAAAGATTGACCAAGAGGATATATGTGTCAGAGGTGGAGGGAACGAGAAGTAGGAGACCAAATTGGAGATGGAAGGATGGAGTGAAAAAGATTTTAAGTAATCGGGGCCTGAACATGCAGGAGGGTGTGCAAGGAATAAAGTGAATTGGAGTGATGTGGTATACCGGGGTCGACGTGCAGTCAATGGACTGAACCAGGGCATGTGAAGCGTCTGGGGTAAACCATGGAAAATTCTGTGGGGCCTGGATGTGGAAAGTGAGCTGTCATTTCAGTGCATCATTACATGACACCTAGAGACTGAGGGTGAATGAATGTGGCGTTTGTTGTCTTTTCCTAGCGCTACCTCGCGCACATGCGGGGGGAGGGGGTTGTTATTTCATGTGTGGCGGGGTGGCGATGGGAATGAATAAAGGCAGACAGTATGAATTATGTACATGTGTATATATGAATATGTTTGTGTGTGTATATATATATGTATACGTTGAGATGTATAGGCATGTATACTTGCGTGTGTGGACGTTTTTGTATATACATGTGTATAAGGGTGGGCTGGGCCATTTCTTTCATCTGTTTCCTTGCGCTTCCTCACAAACGCAGGAGACAGCGACAAAGCAAATTAATAATAACAATATATATATATATATATATATATTTTTTTTTTTTTTTTTTTTTATACTTTGTCGCTGTCTCCCGCGTTTGCGAGGTAGCGCAAGGAAACAGACGAAAGAAATGGCCCAACCCCCCCCCCATACACATGTACATACACACGTCCACACACGCAAATATACATACCTACACAGCTTTCCATGGTTTACCCCAGACGCTTCACATGCCTTGATTCAATCCACTGACAGCACGTCAACCCCTGTATACCACATCGCTCCAATTCACTCTATTCCTTGCCCTCCTTTCACCCTCCTGCATGTTCAGGCCCCGATCACACAAAATCTTTTTCACTCCATCTTTCCACCTCCAATTTGGTCTCCCTCTTCTCCTCGTTCCCTCCACCTCCGACACATATATCCTCTTGGTCAATCTTTCCTCACTCATTCTCTCCATGTGCCCAAACCATTTCAAAACACCCTCTTCTGCTCTCTCAACCACGCTCTTTTTATTTCCACACATCTCTCTTACCCTTACGTTACTTACTCGATCAAACCACCTCACACCACACATTGTCCTCAAACATCTCATTTCCAGCACATCCATCCTCCTGCGCACAACTCTATCCATAGCCCACGCCTCGCAACCATACAACATTGTTGGAACCACTATTCCTTCAAACATACCCATTTTTGCTTTCCGAGATAATGTTCTCGACTTCCACACATTTTTCAAGGCTCCCAAAATTTTCGCCCCCTCCCCCACCCTATGATCCACTTCCGCTTCCATGGTTCCATCCGCTGCCAGATCCACTCCCAGATATCTAAAACACTTCACTTCCTCCAGTTTTTCTCCATTCAAACTCACCTCCCAATTGACTTGACCCTCAACCCTACTGTACCTAATAACCTTGCTCTTATTCACATTTACTCTTAACTTTCTTCTTCCACACACTTTACCAAACTCAGTCACCAGCTTCTGCAGTTTCTCACATGAATCAGCCACCAGCGCTGTATCATCAGCGAACAACAACTGACTCACTTCCCAAGCTCTCTCATCCCCAACAGACTTCATACTTGCCCCTCTTTCCAGGACTCTTGCATTTACCTCCCTAACAACCCCATCCATAAACAAATTAAACAACCATGGAGACATCACACACCCCTGCCGCAAACCTACATTCACTGAGAACCAATCACTTTCCTCTCTTCCTACACGTACACATGCCTTACATCCTCGATAAAAACTTTTCACTGCTTCTAACAACTTGCCTCCCACACCATATATTCTTAATACCTTCCACAGAGCATCTCTATCAACTCTATCATATGCCTTCTCCAGATCCATAAATGCTACATACAAATCCATTTGCTTTTCTAAGTATTTCTCACATACATTCTTCAAAGCAAACACCTGATCCACACATCCTCTACCACTTCTGAAACCGCACTGCTCTTCCCCAATCTGATGCTCTGTACATGCCTTCACCCTCTCAATCAATACCCTCCCATATAATTTACCAGGAATACTCAACAAACTTATACCTCTGTAATTTGAGCACTCACTCTTATCCCCTTTGCCTTTGTACAATGGCACTATGCACGCATTCCGCCAATCCTCAGGCACCTCACCATGAGTCATACATACATTAAATAACCTTACCAACCAGTCAACAATACAGTCACCCCCTTTTTTAATAAATTCCACTGCAATACCATCCAAACCTGCTGCCTTGCCGGCTTTCATCTTTCGCAAAGCTTTTACTACCTCTTCTCTGTTTACCAAATCATTTTCCCTAACCCTCTCACTTTGCACACCACCTCGACCAAAACACCCTATATCTGCCACTCTGTCATCAGACACATTCAACAAACCTTCAAAATACTCATTCCATCTCCTTCTCACATCACCACTACTTGTTATCACCTCCCCATTTACGCCCTTCACTGAAGTTCCCATTTGCTCCCTTGTCCGACGCACCCTATTTACCTCCTTCCAGAACATCTTTTTATTCTCCCTAAAATTTACTGATAGTCTCTCACCCCAACTCTCATTTGCCCTTTTTTTCACCTCTTGCACCTTTCTCTTGACCTCCTGTCTCTTTCTTTTATACTTCTCCCACTCAATTGCATTTTTTCCCTGCAAAAATCGTCCAAATGCCTCTCTCTTCTCTTTCACTAATACTCTTACTTCTTCATCCCACCACTCACTACCCTTTCTAAACAGCCCACCTCCCACTCTTCTCATGCCACAAGCATCTTTTGCGCAATCCATCACTGATTCCCTAAATACATCCCATTCCTCCCCCACTCCCCTTACTTCCATTGTTCTCACCTTTTTCCATTCTGTACACAGTCTCTCCTGGTACTTCCCCACACAGGTCTCCTTCCCAAGCTCACTTACTCTCACCACCTTCTTCACCCCAACATTCACTCCTCTTTTCTGAAAACCCATACTAATCTTCACCTTAGCCTCCACAAGATAATGATCAGACATCCCTCCAGTTGCACCTCTCAGCACATTAACATCCAAAAGTCTCTCTTTCGCACGCCTGTCAATTAACACGTAATCCAATAACGCTCTCTGGCCATCTCTCCTACTTACATAAGTATACTTATGTATATCTCGCTTTTTAAACCAGGTATTCCCAATCATCAATCCTTTTTCAGCACATAAATCTACAAGCTCTTCACCATTTCCATTTACAACACTGAACACCCCATGCATACCAATTATTCCCTCAACTGCCACATTACTCACCTTTGCATTCAAATCACCCATCACTATAACCCGGTCTCGTGCATCAAAACCGCTAACACACTCATTCAGCTGCTCCCAAAACACTTGCCTCTCATGATCTTTCTTCTCATGCCCAGGTGCATATGCACCAATAATCACCCACCTCTCTCCATCAACTTTCAATTTTACCCATATTAATCGAGAATTTACTTTCTTACATTCTATCACATACTCCCACAACTCCTGTTTCAGGAGTATTGCTACTCCTTCCCTTGCTCTTGTCCTCTCACTAACCCCTGACTTCACTCCCCAGACATTTCCAAACCACTCTTCCCCTTTACCCTTGAGCTTCGTTTCACTCAGAGCCAAAACATCCAGGTTCCTTTCCTCAAACATACTACCTATCTCTCCTTTTTTCACATCTTGGTTACATCCACACACATTTAGGCACCCCACTCTGAGCCTTCGAGGAGGATGATCACTCCCCGCGTGACTCCTTCTTCTGTTTCCCATTTTAGAAAGTTAATACAAGGAGGGGAGGATTTCCGGCCCCCCGCTATATATATATATATATATATATATATATATATATATATATATATTTTTTTTTTTCATACTATTTGCCATTTCCCACGATAGCGAGGTAGCGTTAAGAACAGAGGACTGGGCCTTTGAGGGAATATCCTCACCTGGCCCAATTCTCTGTTACTTCTTTTGGAAAATTAAAAAAAAAAAAAAAAAACAAGAGGGGAGGATTTCCAGCCCCCTGCTCCCTTCCCTTTTAGTCGCCTTCTACGACACACAGGGAATACGTGGGAAGTATTCTTTCTCCCCTATTCCCATATATATATGTTTATAGTTGTGTTACTGGAGTGATAGTTTTCATACATGGTGCTTTGACAAGAAAATAGTAACATTGGAAAAAATGTAGCTTAGACATTGAAGCTTATTGATACAGTGGTTAAATTGATGAGAACTACTATTGACGTCTGTGTAAATAAGTTATACATTTCCTTTTTCCATAGCCAGAGGTTGAACCATCATGTGACATTCATTTTTTTCATTTCATTTCAAGCTAGAAGTTTCAGTTTTCTAAATTGTTTCTTACATTTTTCATATGTATATATATGTATGTGTGTGTGTGTGTGTATATGTGCATATGTATGTGTATGTGTGTGTATGTGTATATATATATATGTATATTATCCCTGGGGATAGGGGTGAAAGAATACTTCCCACGCATTCCTCGCGTGTCGTAGAAAGCGACTAGAGGGGACGGGAGCGGGGGGCCAGAAATCCTCCCCTCCTTGTATTTTTTTAACTTTCTAAAATGGGAAACAGAAGAAGGAGTCACGCGGGGAGTGCTCATCCTCCTCGAAGGTTCAGATTGGGGTGCCTAAATGTGTGTGGATGTAACCAAGATGTGAAAAAAGGAGAGATAGGTAGTATGTTTGAGGAAAGGATAGGTAGTATGTTTGAGGAAAGGAACCTGCATGTTTTGGCTCTGAGTGAAACGAAGCTCAAGGGTAAAGGGGAAGAGTGGTTTGGGAATGTCTTGGGAGCAAAGTCAGGGGTTAGTGAGAGGACAAGAGCAAGGGAAGGAGTAGCAGTACTCCTGAAACAGGAGTTGTGGGAGTATGTGATAGAATGTAAGAAAGTAAATTCTAGATTGATATGGATAAAACTGAAAGTTGATGGAGAGAGATGGGTGATTATTGGTGCATATGCACCTGGGCATGAGAAGAAAGATCATGAGAGGCAAGTGTTTTGGGAGCGGCTGAATGAGTGTGTTAGTGGTTTTGATGCACGAGACCGGGTTATAGTGATGGGTGATTTGAATGCAAAGGTGAGTAATGTGGCAGTTGAGGGAATAATTGGTAAACATGGGGTGTTCAGTGTTGTAAATGGAAATGGTGAAGAGCTTGTAGATTTATGTGCTGAAAAAGGACCGATGATTGGGAATACCTGGTTAAAAAAGCGAGATATACATAAGTATACTTATGTAAGTAGGAGAGATGGCCAGAGAGCGTTATTAGATTACGTGTTAATTGACAGGCGCGCGAAAGAGAGACTTTTGGATGTTAATGTGCTGAGAGGTGCAACTGGAGGGATGTCTGATCATTATCTTGTGGAGGCTAAGGTGAAGATTTGTATGGGTTTTCAGAAAAGAAGAGTGAATGTTGGGGTGAAGAGGGTGGTGAGAGTAAGTGAGCTTGGGAAGGAGACTTGTGTGAGGAAGTACCAGGAGAGACTGAGTACAGAATGGAAAAAGGTGAGAACAATGGAAGTAAGGGGAGTGGGGGAGGAATGGGATGTATTTAGGGAATCAGTGATGGATTGCGCAAAAGATGCTTGTGGCATGAGAAGAGTGGGAGGTGGGTTGATTAGAAAGGGTAGTGAGTGGTGGGATGAAGAAGTAAGAGTATTAGTGAAAGAGAAGAGAGAGGCATTTGGAAGATTTTTGCAGGGAAAAAATGCAATTGAGTGGGAGATGTATAAAAGAAAGAGACAGGAGGTCAAGAGAAAGGTACAAGAGGTGAAAAAAAGGGCAAATGAGAGTTGGGGTGAGAGAGTATCATTAAACTTTAGGGAGAATAAAAAGATGTTCTGGAAGGAGGTAAATAAAGTGCGTAAGACAAGGGAGCAAATGGGAACTTCAGTGAAGGGTGCAAATGGGGAGGTGATAACAAGTAGTGGTGATGTGAAAAGGAGATGGAGTGAGTATTTTGAAGGTTTGTTGAATGTGTTTGATGATAGAGTGGCAGATATAGGGTGTTTTGGTCGAGGTGGTGTGCAAAGTGAGAGGGTTAGGGAAAATGATTTGGTAAAGAGAGAAGAGGTAGTGAAAGCTTTGCGGAAGATGAAAGCCGGCAAGGCAGCAGGTTTGGATGGTATTGCAGTGGAATTTATTAAAAAAGGGGGTGACTGTATTGTTGACTGGTTGGTAAGGTTATTTAATGTATGTATGACTCATGGTGAGGTGCCTGAGGATTGGCGGAATGCGTGCATAGTGCCATTGTACAAAGGCAAAGGGGATAAGAATGAGTGCTCAAATTACAGAGGTATAAGTTTGTTGAATATTCCTGGTAAATTATATGGGAGGGTATTGATTGAGAGGGTGAAGGCATGTACAGAGCATCAGAATGGGGAAGAGCAGTGTGGTTTCAGAAGTGGTAGAGGATGTGTGGATCAGGTGTTTGCTTTGAAGAATGTATGTGAGAAATACTTAGAAAAGCAAATGGATTTGTATGTAGCATTTATGGATCTGGAGAAGGCATATGATAGAGTTGATAGAGATGCTCTGTGGAAGGTATTAAGAATATATGGTGTGGGAGGAAAGTTGTTAGAAGCAGTGAAAAGTTTTTATCGAGGATGTAAGGCATGTGTACGTGTAGGAAGAGAGGAAAGTGATTGGTTCTCAGTGAATGTAGGTTTGCGGTAGGGGTGTGTGATGTCTCCATGGTTGTTTAATTTGTTTATGGATGGGGTTGTTAGGGAGGTAAATGCAAGAGTTTTGGAAAGAGGGGCAAGTATGAAGTCTGTTGGGGATGAGAGAGCTTGGGAAGTGAGTCAGTTGTTGTTCGCTGATGATACAGCGCTGGTGGCTGATTCATGTGAGAAACTGCAGAAGCTGGTGACTGAGTTTGGTAAAGTGTGTGGAAGAAGAAAGTTAAGAGTAAATGTGAATAAGAGCAAGGTTATTAGGTACAGTAGGGTTGAGGGTCAAGTCAATTGGGAGGTGAGTTTGAATGGAGAAAAACTGGAGGAAGTGAAGTGTTTTAGATATCTGGGAGTGGATCTGGCAGCGGATGGAACCATGGAAGCGGAGGTGGATCATAGGGTGGGGGAGGGGGCGAAAATCCTGGGGGCCTTGAAGAATGTGTGGAAGTCGAGAACATTATCTCGGAAAGCAAAAATGGGTATGTTTGAAGGAATAGTGGTTCCAACAATGTTGTATGGTTGCGAGGCGTGGGCTATGGATAGAGTTGTGCGCAGGAGGATGGATGTGCTGGAAATGAGATGTTTGAGGACAATGTGTGGTGTGAGGTGGTTTGATCGAGTGAGCAACGTAAGGGTAAGAGAGATGTGTGGAAATAAAAAGAGCGTGGTTGAGAGAGCAGAAGAGGGTGTTTTGAAGTGGTTTGGGCATATGGAGAGGATGAGTGAGGAAAGATTGACCAAGAGGATATATGTGTCGGAGGTGGAGGGAACAAGGAGAAGAGGGAGACCAAATTGGAGGTGGAAAGATGGAGTGAAAAAGATTTTGTGTGATCGGGGCCTGAACATGCAGGAGGGTGAAAGGAGGGCAAGGAATAGAGTGAATTGGAGCGATGTGGTATACCGGGGTTGACGTGCTGTCAGTGGATTGAATCAAGGCATGTGAAGTGTCTGGGGTAAACCATGGAAAGCTGTGTAGGTATGTATATTTGCGTGTGTGGGCGTATGTATATACATGTGTATGGGGGGGGGTTGGGCCATTTCTTTCGTCTGTTTCCTTGCGCTACCTCGCAAACGCGGGAGACAGCGACAAAGTATAATAAAAAAAATAATAATAATATATATATATATATATATCCCTGGGGATAGGGGAGAAAGAATACTTCCCACATATTCCCTGCGTGTCGTAGAAGGCGACTAAAAGGGGAGGGAGCGGGGGGCTGGAAATCCTCCCCTCTCATTTTTTTTTTTTTTTCCAAAAGAGGGAACAGAGAAGGGGCCCAGGTGAGGATATTCCCTCAAGGGCCCAGTCCTCTGTTCTCAACGCTACCTCGCTAATGCGGGAAATGGCGAATAGTATGAAAAAAAAAAAAAAAAAAATATATATATATATATATATATATATATATATATATATATATATATATATATATATATATATATATATATATTAACATGGGTAAAATTGAAAGTTGATGGAGAGAGATGGGTGATTATTGGTGCATATCATGAGAGGCAAGTGTTTTGCGAGCAGCTGAATGAGTGTGTTAGTGGTTTTGATGCACGAGACCGGGTTATAGTGATGGGTGATTTGAATGCAAAGGTGAGTAATGTGGCAGTTGAGGGAATAATTGGTATACATGGGGTGTTCAGTGTTGTAAATGGAAATGGTGAAGAGCTTGTAGATTTATGTGCTGAAAAAGGACTGGTGATTGGGAATACTTGGTTTAAAAAGCGAGATATACATAAGTATACGTATGTAAGTAGGAGAGATAGCCAGAGAGCATTATTGGATTACGTGTTAATTGACAGGCGCGCGAAAGAGAGACTTTTGGATGTTAATGTGCTGAGAGGTGCAACTGGAGGGATGTCTGATCATTATCTTGTGGACGCTAAGGTGAAGATTTGTATGGGTTTTCAGAAAAGAAGAGTGAATGTTGGGGTGAAGAGGGTGGTGAGAGTAAGTGAGCTTGGGAAGGAGACTTGTGTGAGGAAGTACCAGGAGAGACTGAGTACAGAATGGAATAAAGGTGAGAACAATGGAAGTAAGGGGAGTGGGGGAGGAATGGGATGTATTTAGGGAATCAGTGATGGCTTGTGCAAAAGATGCTTGTGGCATGAAAAGAAAGGGAGGTGGGTTGATTAGAAAGGGTAGTGAGTGGTGGGATGAAGAAGTAAGATTATTAGTGAAAGAGAAGAGAGAGGCATTTGGACGATTTTTGCAGGGAAAAAATGCAATTGAGTGGGAGATATATAAAAGAAAGAGACAGGAGGTCAAGAGAAAGGTGCAAGAGGTGAAAAAGAGGGCAAATGAGAGTTGGGGTGAGAGAGTATCATTAAATTTTAGGGAGAATAAAAAGATGTTCTGGAAAGAGGTAAATTAAGTGCGTAAGACAAGGGAGCAAATGGGAACTTCAGCGAAGGGCGCAAATGGGGAGGTGATAACAAGTAGTGGTGATGTGAGAAGGAGATGGAGTGAGTATTTTGAAGGTTTGTTGAATGTGTTTGATGATAGAGTGGCAGATATAGGGTGTTTTGGTCGAGGTGGTGTGCAAAGTGAGAGGGTTAGGGAAAATGATTTGGTAAACAGAGAAGAGGTAGTAAAAGCTTTACGGAAGATGAAACCCGGCAAGGCAGCAGGTTTGGATGGTATTGCAGTGGAATTTTTTAAAAAAAGGGGTGACACTATTGTTGACTGGTTGGTGAGGTTATTTAATGTATGTCTGACTCATGGTGAGGTGCATGAGGATTGGCGGAATGCATGCATAGTGCCACTGTACAAAGGCAAAGGGGATAAGAGTGAGTGCTCAAATTACAGAGGTATAAGTTTGTTGAGTATTCCTGGTAAATTATATGGGAGGGTATTGATTGAGAGGGTGAAGGCATGTACGGAGCATCAGATTGGGGAAGAGCAGTGTGGTTTCAGAAGTGGTAGAGGATGTGTGGATCAGGTGTTTGCTTTGAAGAATGTATGTGAGAAATACTTAGAAAAGCAGATGGATTTGTATGTAGCATTTATGGATCTGGAGAAGGCATATGATAGAGTTGATAGAGATGCTCTGTGGAACGTATTAAGAATATATGGTGTGGGAGGCAAGTTGTTAGAAGCAGTGAAAAGTTTTTATCTAGGATGTAAGGCATGTGTACGGGTAGGAAGAGAGGAAGGTGATTGGTTCTCAGTGAATGTAGGTTTGCAGCAGGGGTGTGTGATGTCTCCATGGTTGTTTAATTTGTTTATCGATGGGGTTGTTAGGGAGGCGAATGCAAGAGTTTTGGAAAGAGGGGCAAGTATGCAGTCTGTTATGGATGAGAGAGCTTGGGAAGTGAGTCAGTTGTTGTTCGCTGATGATACAGCACTGGTGGCTGATTCATGTGAGAAACTGCAGAAGCTGGTGACTGAGTTTGGTAAAGTGTGTGAAAGAAGAAAGTTAAGAGTAAATGTGAATAAGAGCAAGGTTATTAGGTACAGTAGGGTTGAGGGTCAAGTCAATTGGGAGGTAAGTTTGAATGGAGAAAAACTGGAGGAAGTAAAGTGTTTTAGATATCTGGGAGTGAATCTGGCAGCGGATGGAACTATGGAAGCGGAAATGGATCATAGGGTGGGGGAGGGGGCGAAAATCCTAGGAGCCTTGAAGAATGTGTGGAAGTCGAGAACATTATCTCGGAAAGCAAAAATGGGTATGTTTGAAGGAATAGTGGTTCCAACAATGTTGTATGGTTGCGAGGCGTGGGCTATGGATAGAGTTGTGCGCAGGAGGGTGGATGTGCTGGAAATGAGATGTTTGAGGACAATGTGTGGTGTGAGGTGGTTTGATCGAGTAAGTAGCGTAAGGGTAAGAGAGATGTGTGGAAATAAAAAGAGTGTGGTTGAGAGAGCAGAAGAGGGTGTTTTGAAATGGTTTGGGCACATGGAGAGAATGAGTGAGGAAAGATTGACCAAGAGGATATATGTGTCGGAGGTGGAGGGAACGAGGAGAAGTGGGAGACCAAATTGGAGGTGGAAAGACGGAGTGAAAAAGATTTTGTGTGATCGGGGCCTGAACATGCAGGAGGGTGAAAGGAGGGCAAGGAATAGAGTGAATTGGAGCGATGTGGTATACCGGGGTTGACGTGCTGTCAGTGGATTGAATCAGGGCATGTGAAGCGTCTGGGGTAAACCATGGAAAGCTGTGTAGGTATGTATATTTGCGTGTGTGGACGTGTATGTATATAAATGTGTATGGGGGTGGGTTGGGCCATTTCTTTCGTCTTTCCTTGCGCTACCTCGCAAACGCGGGAGACAGCGACAAAGCAAAAAATATATATATATATATATATATATATATATATATGTGTGTGTGTGGATGTAACCAAGAGGAGAAAAAAGGAGAGATAGGTAGTATGTTTGAGGAAAGGAACCTGGATGTTTTGGCTCTGAGTGAAACAAAGCTCAAGGGTAAAGGGGAAGAGTGGTTTGGGAATGTCTTGGGAGTAAAGTCAGGGGTTAGTGAGAGGACAAGAGCAAGGGAAGGAGTAACACTACTCCTGAATCAGGAGTTGTGGGAGTATGTGATAGAGTGTAAGAAAGTAAATTCTAGATTGATATGGATAAAACTGAAAGTTGATGGAGAGAGATGGGTGATTATTGGTGCATATGCACCTGGGCATGAGAAGAAAGATCATGAGAGGCAAGTGTTTTGGGAGCAGCTGAATGAGTGTGTTAGTGGTTTTGATGCACAAGACCGGGTTATAGTGATGGGTGATTTGAATGCAAAGGTGAGTAATGTGGCAGTTGAGGGAATAATTGTTATACATGGAGTGTTCAGTGTTGTAAATGGAAATGGTGAAGAGCTTGTAGATTTATGTGCTGAAAAAGGACTGGTGATTGGGAATACCTGGTTTAAAAAGCGAGATATACATAAGTATATGTATGTAAGTAAGAGAGATGGCCAGAGAGCGTTATTAGATTACGTGTTAATTGATAGACGCACGAAAGAGAGACTTTTGGATGTTAATGTGCTGAGAGGTGCAACTGGAGGGATGTCTGATCATTATCTTGTGGAGGCAAAGGTGAAGATTTGTGGGGGTTTTCAGAAAAGAAGAGAGAATGTTGGGGTGAAGAGACAGGTGAGAGTAAGTGAGCTTGGGAAGGAGACTTGTGTGAGGAAGTACCAGGAGAGACTGAGTACAGAATGGAAAAAGGTGAGAACAAAGGAGGTAAGGGGAGTGGGGGAGGAATGGGATGTATTTAGGGAAGCAGTGATGGCTTGCGCAAATGATGCTTGTGGCATGAGAAGCGTGGGAGGTGGGTTGATTAGAAAGGGTAGTGAGTGGTGGGATGAAGAAGTAAGATTATTAGTGAAAGAGAAGAGAGAGGCATTTGGACGATTTTTGCAGGGAAAAAATGCAAATGAGTGGGAGAGGTATAAAAGAAAGAGGCAGGAGGTCAAGAGAAAGGTGCAAGTGGTGAAAAAGAGGGCAAATGAGAGTTGGGGTGAGAGAGTATCCAGATCTGTGCATGTTGAGAGCAAACAAACTCAACAATTATCTCAATTCAAAGACATTTATGAATCTCCAGTGCAATGAAGGAAAATGAATACTGTACCTTTAAGATTTTTTTTTTTTTGGAAAAGTGGCAAAATATATAATCAAGGTAAATCTGGATGATTACTCAAGTTTCTAACATACATAAAATTCAAAGTAATAATAAGAGGAACCATTTCTAATAAAGATATTCTTTTCGGTATGCCACAAGGAACTGTAATCACTTTAACAGTGTGTAAATGATATCATACATAAAGACTGAAATAAAGTATAACCAGATCTTTTGCAGATAACATCATAGTTAGTAAATGACCTTGTCCAAAGAAGACAGAGAAATAATGCAAAAACACCAAGATACAGTAAATAAAGGGCAGAAGGGAATTTCTGTGAACTGAATGAGACAATATCTGAACATGATTCATGGAATGACTCATAATATAATACAGTTTTAGTATATTATTAACAAAGGAGTATTTCACTGGGTGGTGCTTATTCTGTAAGCAGTAGGTGGTAAGCACCCATGGACCATGGAGGTATATTACCAATACTAACCACCTGGGTATCAGGTAGGTTAGTGACTGCTGCATAGTGAGCCAGCACTTCGAAGGTTGTCAAGTAACACTCCTCTGACCCAGGTAGCTATCTTTTCTTTCTGCCTGACCCACTCATGGATGATTACTCAAGTTTCTAACTTACATAAAATTCAAAGTAATATTAAGAGGAACCATTTCTAATAAAGATGTTCTTTTCGGTATGCCACAAGGAACAGTACTCACTTTAACAGTGTGTAAATAAATCATATCATACATAAAGACTGAAATAAAGTATAACCAGATCTCTTGCAGATAACATCATAGTTAGTAAATGACCTTGTCCAAAGAAGACAAAGAAATAATGCAAAAACACCAAGATACAGTAAATAAAGGGAAGAGGGGAATTTCTGTGAACTGAATGAGACAATATCTGAACATGATTCATGGAATGACTCATAACATAATACAGTTTTAGTATATTATTAACATAGGAGTATTTCACTGGGTGGTGCTTATTCTGTAGGTAGTAGGAGGTAAGCACCTATGGACCATGGAGGTATATTACCAGTACTAACCACCTGGGTATCAGGTAGGTTAGTGACTGCTGCATAGTGAGCCAGCATTTCGACGGTTGTCAAGTAGCACTCCTCTGACCCAGGTAGCTATCTTTTCTTTCTGCCAATCCCACTCATGGACTGCACACATTCTCTTCACAAACATACAATCTCTCCTTGTCACACACAACATTTGACATTAATTCACATAATTCACTTAATTCACACAACTCATTCTTTATAACTCTACATTTTCCTGAGAAGACTGTTATACACTAGCCCTGCCCTTTGGCAAAATGACAGGAGCAATAGACAAAAGAAGTAGGTAGGCACATTAGGCAGAACCATTGGGTAGAAGCTGAAGGTTGGAATATTAGGCAGGAACATTAAACACATTAGGTTGAAGTAGCTGGTAGGAACATTATGGAGGAGACTCTGAAAACACTGCACTAGAGCTGCTCTCTGTCAGTGGACTATTAAGGATGAAGCACAAAAGGCTAAGAAGTGGCACTTGAATTTACCAGTATGGAGACTCTTTTGCGATGTCCTGCCCAGGGAGTTCATGGAGGGAATCGGCATCAGAGATATTGACAGATGGTGATATAAATCCACTAAATGAGTTTGTTGTTCCAATGTTGGGACAATCCATAAGAGCTGCTGTATAGTATGTTTAGTCACCTTGTTTTGCATTTGCTTATACATAAAGATCTCAAGAATTGGAATGATAAAACTTACTGTGAAGATGATTGTGCTGAAATGATTTTCCAGGAGCTAGATGAAAGTTTCCACCAACCTGAAAAAAATAGTTCTAATTCTCAATCAACATTCATAACTTCACTCTGAATACTTTTGACCAAATCAACCTTTAAATAGCAGAATCATCTGGATATTCCACCACCATTTGCACATTTCAGCAAAAAAATCAAAGATGTCTACTGACCCATCTTCAATCACAGGGGATTACAAACCTGCTAACCCCTTACCTAGTTGGTGAGGTAAATACCTCTCATCCTTTATTAAACATCTGACAGGTACTAATGATATGGTACTTAATGGTACTTAAGTATCTGATTATTCTTAGAACACAAATGTCAACCCGATAGTAGTCATCGTTGGCTTAAAAGAGGTGATAGGAAGGTGTAGGATGGATTTGTGTCCATTTGAAGATCTCTCTGATTTTTAGTTAAAAGCATATAAGCCATCCTCTGCTGTGTTACCTTTCCTCCACTTTTCCATTTGAATAACTCACATTGGCAAAGCATCTCTTTTTGGTCCTCTTCTCTGACTCCAGCTGGATGATAAACTTCATCTCACCCCTTGCGCTCTACTACTAATCTTATGCACCCTGATTTTATACAGTCCAAAAAGAACTTCTGCCTCTGGACACAAGCAAGGTGCCTGGACCAGATGGCATCCATCCTCATGCCTCTGAGGATGCCTCTGAACTTCCATCTGTATTTGATAATTTGATCAGCTTCTATTTAAAAACCAACTTTTCCATTTTCTTGAAAACATACATTGGTGATGCCTATCTCAAATGTGGTGGCCACTGCTATCCTTCTCACTATCGTCCTGTGGCTTTGACTTCCACTATTTATAAAATCTTTGAATCTTTCCTTAACCTCAATTTTCTGAAAACAACTTGAACCTTATGGTCTTCTCTCTCATCTTCAGCATGGCTTTCACAAGGCAAGCTTCATTGGGGATATCCTTTCTAGTCTATTAATATTTGGTCATCATCTCTGAGACACTTTGGAGAATCCTATGTTGTAGACCTTGACAGGTTATGGCCTCAAGGTCTCATCTCCAAGATCCCCACTGTTGGCTATTCTTTCTCACTTTGTTCCCTTACATTTATCTTCCTCTCTGGCCAATTTATCTTCTTAACTAATGATGGATCAACCGCTCCCTTTTTCCTTTAGAACAGTGGTGTCTCTCAGAGTTCTGTCCTATCTACATCATATTTATTCCTAATCATCAAAGATTTTTCTTTATCGAACAGATAACCAGGTGCTAGATCCATGTCACACCTCACTGTCCTCAATAAACCCAGATTTGGACACCATTTACCAGTAGTGAACATGTAACATAGTTAAGTTTAATGCCTCTAAAACCTAATTTCTGCCCATATCTCTTGTTAAAATCCCTCACTACTTTCTCATTTCTTTTGAAGGATTCCTAAATCCACCATTCATCACAATAAACACAAGTGGTAGCACCATTACAACTAAACTATCTTGGAAACCCTGCATTACAGAAATAATTAACTGTACCTCTAAGAAACTGAGAGTCCTTCCTGTGTTGATGCCATAAATTCTCTCTTCAACCAATTTACTCCAATTATGCAAAAGAATAGCTATTCCTTGTATGGAGTAATGCTCTTGCATTACTCAGAGTCAAATCCAAAGCAATCCAAATTAAAAACTCTCTTAGGTTGACAGTGAAACTTGATCCACTTGTTCTATGCCACAGCGTTGGAGGTTGATTTTCCCTCTTCCCTTTGGTTTCTGTTCCCAAGAGCTGGCTGCTTGTGTTCTTCTGCCATTACACAACAAAATAACTTGATGCTACTGTTTCATATATTTGCCATGTGGCCTTTAGTAACCAAAGAGTGGGCCACTATGATACAAGCATTTGTTTCTTTTCCCACACTGTGAAGCTTCAGAACTTTTTACCCCCTAATGTTTTGCCTCTTTTTGAAATAAAATGCATCCACTTACTCCAAAACATTATAAATATTTATCTCTTACTATTTCTCCCTCTCTTTAACTCCTTTTCATGTTCCAATTATGGCACACTCTTGATACAGTTTTTTGTCCATGACTGGGACTCCAATACGCACACACACATACACATACACACACACACACACACACACACACACATACACACACACACAGAAAAATAAAACAGCATATACCTTAATTACTGAATCTTTACAGTACCCTTAAATCTCCTATGTTTCATAAATGACAACTAAAGGGCAGGAGTAGGGGCTAGAAATCCTCTCTTCTTGCATTACTTTCCAAAAGATGGAGCAGAGGAAGGAGCCAAGTAAGGATTTTTCTTCTCTAAGGCTCCTTCATCAGTTCCTGACAATGCCTAACTCACTCAAGAAATTGCAAATATATTATTAAAGAAAAAGTTTTTACAAAAAGTGTAATTAAAGTGTGTTAACAAAAGTGATACCTAACAACTATAACTAAATGGAAGATGAAATGAAATATCAAAAAGATCATCCTTACCCTGTTAACTTCTAAATAACCATATATTTGACAGCCTTCTTCTGGAAGGTCAGAAGATTCCACGAGCTTGCCTTCTCTAACACACTGTTCTATGTTCTCAAGTGGTGGTAACGCCCAACCCTTACTGCGATATGCATCCTTGACATCCTCACAAGTGTTACAGCATCTAAAAGTGGAAATAAATAATACGAGAAGTCACTCAATATTCTCAATATAAAACAGAGGTACATAAATAAGAAAAATACTAAATTCAAAACAATTAAGACAAAAGTACAGTACAGTAATGTATATATATATTTATTTTATTTTATTTGCTTTGTCGCTGTCTCCCGCGTTAGCAAGGTAGCACAAGGAAACAAACGAAAGAATGGCCCAACCCACCCACATACACATGCATATACATACACGTCCAAACACGCAAATATACATACCTATACATCTCAATGTATACATATATATACACACACAGACATATATATATATATATATATATATATATATATATATATATATATATATACACATGTACATAATTCATACTGTCAGCCTTTATTCATTCCCATCGCCACCCCACCACACATGAACTAACAACCCCCTCCCCCCGCATGTGTGCAAGGTAGCGCTAGGGCTCGGTATACTAGGGTATACTAGGGTATACTAGGGCTCCCAAAACACTTGCCTCTCATGATCTTTCTTCTCATGCCCAGGTGCATATGCACCAATAATCACCCATCTCTCTCCATCAAATTTCAGTTTTACCCATATCAATCTAGAGTTTACTTTCTTACATTCTATCACATACTCCCACCACTCATGTTTCAGGAGTAGTGCTACTCCTTCCCTTGCTCTTGTCCTCTCACTAACCCCTGACTTTACTCCCAAGACATTCCCAAACCACTCTTCTCCTTTACCCTTGAGCTTTGTTTCACTCAGAGCCAAAACATCCAGGTTCCTTTCCTCAAACATACTACCTATCTCTCCTTTTTTCTCATCTTGGTTACATCCACACACATTTAGATACCCCAATCTGAGCCTTCGAAAGTGGGTGTGTTTGAGGGAATGGTGGTTCCAGCAATGTTGTGTGGTTGCGAGGCGTGGACTATGGATAGAGTTGTGCGCGGGAGGGTGGATGTGCTGGAGGGGAGATGTTTGAGGACAATGTGTGGTGTGAGGTGGTTTGATCGAGTAAGTAACGTAAGGGTAAGAGAGATGTGTGGAAATAAAAAGAGCGTGGTTGAGAGAGCAGAAGAGGGTGTTTTGAAATGGTTTGGGCACATGGAGAGAATGAGTGAGGAAAGATTGACCAAGAGGATATATGTGTCGGAGGTGGAGGGAACGAGGAGAAGAGGGAGACCAAATTGGAGGTGGAAAGATGGAGTGAAAAAGATTTTGTGTGATCGGGGCCTGAACATGCAGGAAGGTGAAAGGAGGGCAAAGAATAGAGTGAATTGGAGCGATGTGGTATACTGGGGTTGACGTGCTGTCAGTGGATTGAATCAAGGCATGTGTATGGGGGTGGGTTGGGCCATTTCTTTCGTCTGTTTCCTTGCGCTACCTCGCAAACGCGGGAGACAGCGACAAAAAAAAAAAAAAAAAAAAATATATATATATATATATATATATATATATACATATATATTCTGCAGTTTCTCACATGAATCAGCTACCAGCGCTGTATCATCAGCGAACAACAACTGACTCACTTCCCAAGCTCTCTCATCCCCAACAGACTTCATACTTGCCCCTCTTTCCAAAACTCTTGCATTTACCTCCCTAACAACCCCATCCATAAACAAATTAAACAACCATGGAGACATCACACACCCCTGCCGCAAACCTACATTCACTGAGAACCAATCACTTTCCTCTCTTCCTACACGTACACATGCCTTACATCCTCGATAAAAACTTTTCACTGCTTCTAACAACTTTCCTCCCACACCATATATTCTTAATACCTTCCACAGAGTTTGGTAAAGTGTGTGGAAGAAGAAAGTTAAGAGTAAATGTGAATAAGAGCAAGGTTATTAGGTACAGTAGGGTTGAGGGTCAAGTCAATTGGGAAGTGATTTTGAATGGAGAAAAACTGGAGGAAGTGAAGTGTTTTAGATATCTGGGAGTGGATCTGGCAGCGGATGGAACCATGGAAGCGGAAGTGGATCATAGGGTGGGGGAGGGGGCGAAAATTCTGGGGGCCTTGAAGAATGTGTGGAAGTCGAGAACATTATCTCGGAAAGCAAAAATGGGTATGTATGAAGGAATAGTGGTTCCAACAATGTTGTATGGTTGCGAGGCGTGGGCTATGGATAGAGTTGTGCGCAGGAGGATGGATGTGCTGGAAATGAGATGTTTGAGGACAATGTGTGGTGTGAGGTGGTTTGATCGAGTGAGTAACGTAAGGGTAAGAGAGATGTGTGGAAATAAAAAGAGCGTGGTTGAGAGAGCAGAAGAGGGTGTTTTGAAGTGGTTTGGGCACATGGAGAGGATGAGTGAGGAAAGATTGACCAAGAGGATATATGTGTCGGAGGTGGAGGGAACAAGGAGAAGAGGGAGACCAAATTGGAGGTGGAAAGATGGAGTGAAAAAGATTTTGTGTGATCGGGGCCTGAACATGCAGGAGGGTGAAAGGAGGGCAAGGAATAGAGTGAATTGGAGCGATGTGGTATACCAGGGTTGACGTGCTGTCAGTGGATTGAATCAAGGCATGTGAAGCGTCTGGGGTAAGCCATGGAAAGCTGTGTAGGTATGTATATTTGCATGTGTGGACGTATGTATATACATGTGTATAGGGGGGGTTGGGCCATTTCATTTCGTCTGTTTCCTTGCGCTACCTCGCAAACGCGGGAGACAGCGACAAAGTATAATAAATAAATAAAAATATATATATATATATATTTTTATATATATATATATATATATATATATATATATATATATATATATATATATATATTTTTTTTTTTTTTTTTTTTTTCATACTATTCGCCATTTCCCGCATTAGCGAGGTAGCGTTAAGAACAGAGGACTGGGCCTTTGAGGGAGTATCCTCATATGGCCCCCTTTCTTTGTTCCTTCTTTTGGAAAATTTAAAAAAAAATGAGAGGGGAGGATTTCCAGCCCCCCGCTCCCTTCCCTTTTAGTCGCCTTCTACGACATGCAGGGAATACGTGGGAAGTATTCTTTCTCCCCTATATATATTTATCTATTTATTCATTCTGCTCCGTCGCCGTCTCCCGCGCCAGCGAGGTAGTGCAAGGAAACAGACGAAAAAATGGCCCAACCCACCCACACACACATGCATACACACACACGTCCACACACACCACATATACACACCCATACATCTCAACGTACACATATATATACACACACAGACATATACATATATACCCATGTACATAATTCATACTGTCTGCCTTTATTCATTCCCATCGCCACCCCGCCACACATGGAATAACAACATCCTTCCCCCTCATGTGTGTGAGGTAGTGCTAGGAAAAGACAACAAAGGCCCTATTCGTTCACACTCAGTCTCTAGCTGTCATGTAATAATGCACCGAAACCACAGCTCCCTTTCCACATCCAGGCCCCACAGAACTTTCCATGGTTTACCCCAAACGCTTCACATGCCCTGGTTCAATCCATTGACACCATGTCGACCCCAGTATACCACATCGTTCCAATTCACTCTATTCCTTGCACGCCTTTCACCCTCCTGCATGTTCAGGCCCCGATAACTCAAAATCTTTTTCACTCCATCTTTCCCCCTCCAATTTGGTCTCCCACTTCTCCTCGTTCCCTCCATCTTTGACACGTACATCCTCTTTGTTAATCCTCCTTACTCATCCTCACGAGTCCAAATTATTACAACAAAGCCACTTCTGCTCTCTCAACCACTCTTTTTATTACCACACATATCTTTTACCCTTTCATTACTTAGTCAATCAAACCACATATATATATATATATATATATATATATATATATATTTTTTTTTTTTTTTTTTTTTTTTTTTTTATACTTTGTCGCTGTCTCCCGCGTTTGCGAGGTAGCGCGAGGAAACAGACGAAAGAAATGGCCCAACCCCCATACACACGTACATACACACGTCCACACACGCAAATATACATACCTACACAGCTTTCCATGGTTTACCCCAGACGCTTCACATGCCTTGATTCAATCCACTGACAGCACGTCAACCCCTGTATACCACATCGCTCCAATTCACTCTATTCCTTGCCCTCCTTTCACCCTCCTATATATATATTTTTTTTTTTTTTTTGCTTTGTCGGTCTCCCGTGTTTGCGAGGTAGCGCAAGGAAATAGATGAAAGAAATGGCCCAACCCATCCCCATACACATGTATATACATACGTCCACACACGCAAATATACATACCTACACAGCTTTCCATGGTTTACCCCAGACGCTTCACATGCCCTGATTCAATCCACTGACAGCACGTCAACCCCGGTATACCACATCGATCAAATTCACTCTATTCCTTGCCCTCCTTTCACCCTCCTGCATGTTCAGGCCCCGATCACACAAAATCTTTTTCACTCCGTCTTTCCACCTCCAATTTGGTCTCCCACTTCTCCTCGTTCCCTCCACCTCCGACACATATATCCTCTTGGTCAATCTTTCCTCACTCATTCTCTCCATGTGCCCAAACCATTTCAAAACACCCTCTTCTGCTCTCTCAACCACGCTCTTTTTATTTCCACACATCTCTCTCACCCTTACGTTACTTACTTGATCAAACCACCTCACACCACACATTGTCCTCAAACATCTCATTTCCAGCACATCCATCCTCCTGCGCACAACTCTATCCATAGCCCACACCTCGCAACCATACAACATTGTTGGAACCACTATTCCTTCAAACATACCCATTTTTGCTTTCCGAGATAATGTTCTCGACTTCCACACATTCTTCAAGGCTCCCAGAATTTTTGCCCCCTCCCCCACCCTATGATCCACTACCGCTTCCATGGTTCCATCCGCTGCCAGATCCACTCCCAGATATCTAAAACACTTTACTTCCTCCAGTTTTTCTCCATTCAAACTTACCTCCCAATTGACTTGACCCTCAACCCTACTGTACCTAATAACCTTGCTCTTATTCACATTTACTCTTAACTTTCTTCTTTCACACACTTTACCAAACTCAGTCACCAGCTTCTGCAGTTTCTCACATGAATCAGCCACCAGCGCTGTATCATCAGCGAACAACAACTGACTCACTTCCCAAGCTCTCTCATCCCCAACAGACTTCATACTTGCCCCTCTTTCCAAAACTCTTGCATTCTCCCCCCTAACATATAACAGGCATATATACATAAATGCCCATACATGCACATATACATACATATACATATCAACATATACACACATATATATACACATAGACATATACATATATATATATACATGAGCATATTCATATTTGCTTACCTTTATCCATTCCTGTTGCTACCAAGCCCCACATGAAACAGCATTGCTACCCCTACTTCAGTGAGGTAGCGCCAGGAAAAGAGACAAAAAAGACCACATTCGTTCACACTTAGTCTCTAGCTGTCATGTATAATGCACTGAAACCACAGCTTCCTTTCCACATCCATGCCCCACAGACCTTTCCATGGATTACCTAAGATGCTTCACATGCCCTGGTTCAGTCCGCTGACAGCACGTCGACCCCGGTATACCACATCATTCCAATTCATTATATTCCTTGCACACCTCTCACCCTACCGTATGTTTAGGCTCCGATCACTCAAAATCTTTTTCACTCCATCCTTCCACCTCCAATTTGGTCTTCCATTTCTTCCCTCCACCTCTGCCACATATATCCTCTTTGTCAGTCTTTGCTCATTCATTTTCTTCATATGTCCAAACCATTTCAGCACATCCTACTCTGCTCTTTCAACCATACTCTTTTTATTTCCACACATCTCTCTTACTCTTACATTACTTACTTGATCAAACCACCTCACACCACATATTGTCCTCAAACATTTCATTTCTAACACATCCACCTTCCTCCGTACAACCCTATCTATAGCCCATGTCTCGCGACCATATAACATTGTTGGACCTACTAGTCCTTCAAACATACCCATTTTTGCTCTTTGAGATAACGTTCTCTCCTTCCACACATTCTTCATTGCTCCCAGAACCTTTTTCCCCTCCCCCACCATGTGACTCGCTTCCACTTCCATGGTTCCATTCGCTGCAAAGTCCACTCCCAGATATCTAAAACACTTCACTTCCTCCAATTTTTCTCCACTCAAAAACTTACATCCAAATTAACTTGTCCCCAATCCTACTGAGCCAAATAACCTTGCTCTTATTCACAATTACTCTTAACTTTCTCCTTTCACACACTTTTCCATACTCAGTCACCAACTTCTGCAGTTTCACACACGAATCAGCCACTAGAGCTGTATCACTGGCAAACAACAACTGACTCACTTCCCGGGCCTTCTCTTCCGCAACAGACTGCATACTCACCCCTCTCTCCAAAACTCTTGCATTTACCTCCCTAACCACCCCATCCATAAACAAATTAAACAACCATGGGGTCATCACACACCCCTGCCGTAGACCAACGCTCACTGGGAACCAATAATTCTCCCCTCTTCCTTATCGTACACATGCCTTACATCCTTGGCAAAATCTTTTCACTGCCTCTAGCAACTTA
Source organism: Panulirus ornatus (assembly GCF_036320965.1). NCBI lineage: Eukaryota > Metazoa > Arthropoda > Malacostraca > Decapoda > Palinuridae > Panulirus > Panulirus ornatus. Next base: position 41,720,505 of record NC_092237.1, read on the forward strand.
CTTCCCCACACCATATATTCTCAAGACCTTCCACAACACATCTGTATCAACCCTAACATATGCCTTCTCTAGATCCATAAATGATACATACAAATCCATCTGTTTTTCTTAGTATTTCCCACACACATTCTTCAAAGCAAACACCTGATCCACACATCCTCTACCACCTCTGAAACCACACTGCTCTTCCACAGTCTGATGCTCTGTCCATGCCTTCAACAATCAATAACACACACCACAGTCTGATGCTCTGTCCATGCCTTCAACAATCAATAACACAGTCACCCCCTTTCTTGATAAATTCTACTGCAATACCATCCAAACCCGCCGCCTTGCCGTATTTTATCTTCTGCAAAGCTTCCACTACCTCTTCTCTTTTAACCAAACCATTCTACCTGATCCTCTCACTTCACACACCACCCTGACCACAACACCCTATATCTGCCACTCTATCATCAAACACATTCAACAAACCTTCAAAATATTCATTCCATTTCCTTCTTACTTCATCATTATGATTGATTTGTGTTGGTGTCCCTGGGAAATTTTTTGTACACCCCATTCTCATCCTGTGAGCAGTAGCACAAAAATTTTACTGGGGTCACAAAGAGTCTTAATAAATCCCCAGTGGGTTGATATTACATAAGATGTTACAGTGTGTATTTCAGTACATACATTACAGAGTTTCATACGGTAAGTTTTACCAACAATGCAAAATGTGGATACAACCTTAAAATTTCAGGTATCTTGTTATTAATAATAAGGCATTGTGACATTTCTTGCAGTTTGTTTAGATCTATCCCTAAAAGGCTCTATTTTTTCACATTCTAAGACATAGTGTTCTAGTTTGTGTCCAGTCTTTGACCACAAACTTTACAATTCACAAGGTTAATACATCTAGCTAGGCTGAAGAGCCAATAGTACCTATAGCCTAGTCTTAGTCTGGCAGTTACAGCATCACGTAATCTGCTGATCTTATTATTTTTTCCATATACATGTTTTACTTTACATATCTCACTGTGATGGAAAATGTTTCTACTTATGCTTAACTGAACTCATCTTTAAAGAGGTCAATTAGATCTGTTCTAATCGCAGTTTTGAGGGTTCTAATTGATAACCCAACATTGTTTTCAACATCACCTTTACTTAGTGCAAGTTTGGCTAAAGCATCAGCTTTGTCATGCTCACAGAGGCCTATATGAGAGGGAATCCATAACAATCTGATCTGAATCCCTTGAGCAGTATTTGTGTCTGACTTCAGAGACCAGCATGTTACATTCTGATCTTAGGGAGTTAAGGGCAAGTAGTGAAGATAAAGAATCAGAGATAATCAAGCTGTCTGTGGCAGTAATTTCTACCTGCTCAAGGGCGATAAGTATGGCGAGCAATTCAGTTTGTAGAGTAGATTCCCAATTGTTTATTCTAACATTTTTCTCTAATCTATTGCCATTAGGCTTGGTCACAATGGCAGCACTGCCTGCCCTCTCAGTGGCAGAATCGCAAGAACCATCAGTATAGATGCAATGAGTTATGTTATTGTCAGTCTGGAGTTTCTGTACCTGCTACTACTTCTCCACTTGCCCCCTTCACCAATGTTCCCATATGTTCTCTTGTCTAATGCACATCTTTTTACCTCCTTCCAAAACATCTTTTTATTCTCCCTAAAGTTTAATGATATTCTCTCACCCCAACTCTCATCTGCCCTCTTTTTCAACCCTTGCACCTTTCTCTTGACCTCCTTCTGCTTTCTTTTATACATCTCCCAGTCATTTGCACTCCTTCCTTGCAAGTATTGTCCAAAGGCCTCTCTTTTCTCTTTCACTAACAACTTTACTTCTTCATCCCACCTCTCACTTCCCTTTCTAATCTGCCCACCTCCCACCATTCTCATGCCACATGCATCTTTTGCACAAGCCATCACTGCTTCCCTAAAGACATCACACTCCTTACCCACTCCCCTCACATCATTTGCTCTCACCTTTTGCCATTCTACACTCAATCTCTACTGGTACTTCCTAACACAAGTCTATTTATCTAATTTAATTTTTCTCCTAAAGGTTCTCATTATTACTTTGCTGGACTGTACAATTGCCCAAAATCATACTCACTTAACCTTCTCTGTCTCTACTCCGTAGCAACTCCCACAATTGGGAATTGGGGATGTGGTTTCAGTTTTGTTGTCTGAGGCAACATTCAAAGATTCTTGCTTCGTCCCATGTCCAATTTCTGAAAATAAATTTTACAATCACATACCTTTAAAGAATGGACAGAAATGAAAATGCAACAAGTTAATGATAAGAATTCAGGTGATTTTGTAACATAGAAGAAAAAACCAGTAATATGACTGGAAGAGTATATTTCAAGTACAACAGGTAGTGCAATATCCATAGTAATAAGTGAAAATTCTAAGCAATGAAAGATAAACTGTGAAAATTACAAATAACTGTACAAATAATAATACTATCTGTTTACACTCATATAACAGATAATCTCATTTGCGTTTTGACCCAACTTTCTGCCATACAAATATCCTAAATTTTTCATATACTTCATCCATAAGTAGACCACAGTTTTTGAGGGTTAGAAGAGCAACATTTAAGAATCTAACTAGTGAATATTATCCTGGCCATAAATACTGTGGCAAAGAAGTGCCTACGAACACATACTAAAGAGAATGTAAAACACGGCATACGGTAACATATCCTGTGAGAAAACATGATTACTATTAGAGATCACTATTTGTGTGTTATGGGAGAGAGACTTTTACACAAGTGTTGCCCAATCTTTTAACCTTGGAAATATGAATTATGTCTGTATTCCTGTGTATACACACACAAAAACACACACATACCCCAACCTATGCCAGTTATTGGCCAGCCCCAAGGGGAGGATAAACACTTAGGTTGGGTGAGAGCCAACTGCCATGCCCAGGATTCAAATCCATGCAGGCCTGGTTCCAGGTGGGTGAGACCAAGTGAGGTGGGTCTATGGCAGGGGTGTGCAATGTCACCATGGATATTCAATCTGTTTATATACCGAGTGCTTAAGGGAGAGAATGTAATGGTTTTGGGGAGAGGGATAGGTCTGCAGTCCATCACAGGTGAGGCTGCCTGGAAGGTAAGTCAGTTATTGTTTGCTAATAATACAGCACTGGTGGCAGATTCAAATGAGAAACTGCATAAATTGGTTTCTGAAGTTGGGATATTGAGTGACAGGAGAGAGTAAATATGAATAAAAGCATGGTTATTAATTTTAGCAGTGGAGAGAGACAATTGGGGGTGTGAGTTTGAATTGAAAAACTTTGAGGAAGTGAAAGGTTTTAGACATGACATGACCTCACAACTAATGGAACCATGGGAACTGAACTTGAGTTACATAGGGTGGGTGATGGGGTAAAGGACCTAGGAGCATTGAGGAGTGTGTGCAGAAATCACTATCTAGAAAGCTAAAGTAGTCATGATGGTGTTTAAATGTGAAGCATTAGCCACTGACGAGAATGTGTGGAAGAGGGTGAATGTGTCGGAAATGACGTGTATGAGGATATATATTGCCTGAGTAGGGATGATCGAGCAAGAAATGATAGGGAAAGAGAAAAGAGTAGTAATAAAGAGAGCATGGTTGAGCAAACTAAAGAAGGTGTAGTGAAATGGTTTGGACATATGGAGAGAATGAGTAAGAAGAGGCTGACAAAGAGGATATATGAGTCAGAAGTGAATGGGAGAAGGGGAGACCAAAATGGAAAAGGAAGGATGGAGTAAAAATGGTTTTAAGCGCTCAGGGCCTGAACATGGAGGGTGTAAGGCATGCATAAGATACAGTGAATTAGATGGATGCTGTATACAGGGAATGAGAAACTTTCAGTGGACTGAACCTAAGTATATGAAGAAGATGAGAAACTATGGAGAGGTCTGTAGGATATAGTTGTGGATAAGGGGCTGTGTTTCGTTGCAATACACGTGCCAGCTAGAAAAATGGAGGTGGGTGAATGAGGCCATTTCTTCATTTGTTCCTGGCACAACCTCAGTAACACAGAAAATAACAAACAGCTGAAACCTTTAAGGATAGAAGGGACTCCTGGGAAAGGAAGGCAAGGTACTTGTATATTCATATAAATCCAGAGTGTAAGCAGGAGAGTGTGACTCCTGTTTGTCTTGGGTGTGTGGTTTCCGATGGGTATATGTCTGGTGGGCTGGCATCTAAGACCAAGTTAGAAGGTCAGCTGTTTAATGTTTATTGGGTTAGTTCAGTGTGTATGTGCTTTGTCAGTGTTATATTTATTTGGGGTGGGGGGAGATATGTGGGTAGATGGTTCATAAGTGAGAGGCAGGGGGAAGCTTTTTATTTTTACTTTGTGGTTGATAGTTAGTTACTCAGCAGCTTGGATGGCATGGTGAGGTGGGGCTGTACTGGGGGATCTATGTTTCTCCATGAAAGTGTTGAGTGATTGTGGTTGCTGGGTAGCCAATGATAGTTGTGGGTGCACTATCTTGTGTGGTTTGAAGCTTTGTTAAATCATTCAGTAGCTTTAAACATTCTATCACTGTAATAATGTGGGCCATTATTCTTGATAACATGAATTCTTTTTTAAGAGTAATGTTTATTCATATATTACCAGTACTATCCACCTGGGTATTGGAAGGGTCAGCAACAGCTGCTAGTGAGCCTGCCCTTCAGTGACTGTCAAGTAATGCTCCTTTGACCCAGGTAGCTGTCCTTTCTTTCTGCCTCACTCACATGTAGACAACTGGCATTCTGTCCAAAAACATACAATCTCTCACTGTCGTAAGTTGACAACTCTTACTTCACACAACTCGTTCCTTGTAAGTATACATTTTCCAGTGGTGAGCACTATACATTAGCCCTGCCTTCTTGCAAAATGGTAGGAGCAGCAGACAGAAGTAGTAGGTAGGAGCATTTAGGCAGGAGCATTAGGTAGAAAAGGTACATAAGAGCATTAGATAGAAGTAGTCAGTAGGAACATTAGGTAGGAGCCTCTGCAAACACTGCATTAGAGTTGCCCTCTACCAGTGGCCAGTAAAGGGTGAGGCACTAAAGGATAAGAAGCGACACTGGAATTCACTAGTTATGGAGGCTATTGCCATGGCCACCCCCTTGATGGAGTTCCAACTAGAACAGGCATGAAAGACAGATAGACAGGTAGATAGTATTTCCTCCAACAAAATGTACACAAGAGTTACAGACTGTAATACTTTACACCCACTGCCAGACTCACTAATTAAATCAGTTTCATCACATACATTTTCTCTAGAGGTTTACAAACAGTTCTCATTACTTTACTCCTAAAAATTTATTCACCTCACCCTCCACTTATAAAACAAAACCCATTTCTAAAGAATTAAACTTACGTTCTTGTCTCTCTGGATCTTGTATGGGTCGGCCATCCAAGTCAAGTTTCCGCTTATATATGTTGTGATGAATGTTGACATGCTGCTCCCCACTTAGATCCATGGCATCTAGACTCAACACTACACATTAAAAACAATAAGAAATAGTAATAACACACCAGTTAAAAGCAATTTTCCAACCATTTCATTTGCCATTACAAAAATAACTATCTATTGATACATTCTATTCTACATATTTCCCAATGAAAGTGTGGTCAGAAAGGGAGATAAGAGAGTTGATATATAATACTGACAATCTTGACAAGTGAATTCAGACATATGATTAAGCTAATCATGAGAGAAAATTCAGAGGTAAAAAACAGGGAATTAGAATGTCAATAGAGTACGCTCTGAACCAATGAAAACCATGTTTTCATTCTAGTCTCCTCCCTTACTTAATGCACCCAAAAAGTGTACTTATAACATGTCTCAAGAACAGACTGAATAATCTGTTTAAAATATATCCTGTATATATTACACATACCTAGCCATGACTTCCCACCAGCAAACCTCTGTACTAGAGGTTTGCTGGTGAGCCAGGAAAGGTGGATGTTAAGTGAAGATTCTAGCTTAACAGAACACTTTTCAAAGCCACACTTGATTTCTTCAGCTTTAGACTCTGTTGCCATGGCCACCCCTTTCAGGGAGTTCCAATTGGAACAGGCATCAGAGATACAGATATACAGATTTTCAAATTATAAAGCTAGCTTACTGAGGGAGTTCCTCACTTGTCTTCACCTTGTGTAGTATTACCAAAAAGATCTACTAGGGAGAAGGATCTATGTATCATAAGAAAATCTTGGAAACCCTATCAGTAGAATGACCATTTTCACATCAATCCTCTAAAGGAGACTGTGTAAGAAGCTCCTCTAGGTGAAGTCTTAGCACAGCTTAATCTTCCAAAGGCTACATATCCTTGTGCTGAGACAGAGTGTCTTGGCCAACATTCATAATACATCAAATCCTGTTGGACCTCTACAATCCTTGTCATCCAATCATATTTCAAGAATTAAATGCTGCCTAAAATATGGTACAACTTCTAAATTCATGAACATTTTATCAACTCATTGCTAACAATAACCCTCCCAGTACTTCATACTTCTACGGTAAACAAGGCATGTCCAGCTAGCTCATCCATGCATAAATGTTTGCAATAATTATAAGGATGAGATGCTGTTTTTGGTCTCTATTTCTTTACATATGCCTTTCTTTACAAATTCTTGCTCTGTAATACTACATACAACAAACAGAAAATCTTATAACATCATCACTATTACCAGGTCAGTGAGTTTACTGAGATGTGTGTTACCACTTGTGCATGCAATATATTTCTAAGCAAGGGGTAAAAAGTTTAGTGAAAATAACAAAGAGCATGGACTGCCACATAAATAAGGAATGCTACAACAACGGGGAACTGCTAATGCAGTATGCATGTAAGAAAGGAATGTATGTGAAAAAAATTACAATAAGAATAAATGAGAGGTGTTATACCAGTTGTCCAGGATGGCTTGAAGTCAACAACAGAGAACAAGAAAGAGACTATATTGCCTAGAAATGACATTCAGAATCAGTTAAAGCAGAGAAGTGAGCAGTGATAAAAACCTTTCAGGATTTTTTTGCCAAGAACTTATAAAACGTTAGCATCAATTTAGTGAATAACAAATTACACTCACAGATAAAAAACAAAGATACATACTGTTACAGGGAATGTTTGGAAAGACGACATCTAAGTTGATTCTTAGTTTGCTTCCTCTTGTAGTATCAACAAATAAGTCTTCAGCGATCTTTGGTGTAAGGTAGTCATAAAATTCCGACAGGAAGAGCAAAGCCGTGATTATTATAGCCACAATGGTCACTGTTGGAAAAGTACATCAAATTTGTTACCTAGTGATATGCACAGCTCTTCCTTGAAAAGAACTACCTGTATGCAAAATCATATATACAGAACAGCATATAGAAGTAAACAGAATATAAATAGCACTGCTTCCCTAAACACTTACCACTCTACCCATCACCAGTTTCATTTGCTCTCACCTCATGCTACTCTTCAATTTCTTTTAGAAAATCTCCACACAAGGTGCATATCCAAGATTAATAACTTTCATCATTATCTTCCCATCTATGTCATTTCCATTATAAAATCAGAAACTTGTCTCCACTAAGGTGTGATCAGATATCCAACACCTACCCCTCTCGGCACATTCACATACAAGAGTTTCTCCTTTGCATGCATGTCAATTGTCACATAACACTGTGTAACAATTTTTGTTCCTGGGTAGTAAGTTTTATTCCTGATCACTTACTCATAAAAAGTAAAGAAAAAGGCTATTATTCCCTTCAAACTTTGCTTTTGTGACCAGGACAGTAATATTTTGAAATTTACCTATTTCCAAATGGACAAGTGAATTTGCACATTTTTATTCCCATAAAATCAGAAAAACAACAACATATGAATAAAAATTAACATGTATTTACACTAATGTTAAACAAAAGTGATCACAAAAGATTTATAAGTGAGTAGTTTTTCATGATTTATGATTGTACTGTAAATATCTTTCATGAATCAGACCCTAAATATAATCTCCCATCATGTTCTTGTTCTAAGTTCCCAGGTGGTGACTTTCAAAGTCCAGTATATCCCGGTGGAAGCACTTGTCTTATTCCCCTGAGCACACTCCCATGTTCTCCTTGGATTTATCAAAATGAGCGTCAAGGATATGGACTTTGAGGGGAATCCTGCAGCCCATTCTGTCATAGCTCTTCACCATAGTCTCAACCAGCCCCATACAGTTTTCAGCCTTGTGATTACCCAGGAAGCCCCAAACCACTGCAACAAAGATGTATCAAGCTGCTTTCTCCTTCCAAGTGAGATTCTTTGGGAATTCCTTGCACTCCAGGATCTTTTTTATCTGTGATCTGATGAAGAAACCAGCTTTGACCTTTGCCTCAGACAGCTCATGGAAGAAGTCTTGAAGGCACTTGAAGGCTGCAGACCCCTTATCTAGAGCCGTGACAAATGTTTTCATAAGGCCACCAGTGGCTCCCACTTGATGTTCATCTCCAAAGTGAATTAGGTCCACTGTGGCCAGTCCTGTGGTAGTGCACCACAAAGTCCTTGCTGTCACAAAGGTAAAGATAGCAGGGAAACTTGGTAAAACCACCTTGGAGACCCATCAGGAATGCCACCATTTTGAAGTCTCCAATGACCACCCAGCTGTACTCATACTTCAAGATGACACTGTTGTATTCTTCTTTGAAGTGCACCAAGTGAACCAGGGGTAGAGACTGGTACTTGTTCCCATTATGAAGCAGCACAATTTTGAGGCTCATGGATGAGCTGTCAATATAGAGGCTCTACTCATTCAGGTTACAGGCGATTCGAATTGCCCTGAACAGAGTGGTTACATTGTGGCAGAAGCGGAGCCCATCTTGATGGGTGAAGAAGCTGGAAAAACCTAGGTGATGCTTCCTCTGGTTTGTGATTTGCACACTTTCATCCAACGAGTTCCTCTGCTTGAGCCTAGATGTCGAAAGCTCAGCACTGGACTTTGTAAGGCCAAGATCTCTTATCAAGTCATTGAAGTTTTTTGACAGGAGTGGTAATGGTTTCTCTCCTCAGCTGCAACTCTGAAATTGTAATCTGGATCTACAATGTCTTCCACCACCTCAGAATTGCTGGTCTGTTCTAACGATGGCTGCTCTCTCTCTGGAGGAATGGGTACGGAGAGCTCAAGGCCATGTGGCACCAGGGCAATGAATGATAGAAGGTCCAGACACATGATAGCAAGTGCAGTATTGCCAGTCCGACTTTTGGGTGGGTCCAACGTGCAGAAGCAGCAATTGCTTGAGTGCTCAGTGGGTCTCTGCCAAATTCTTGGGATAGTGAACTTCATGGCTCTCTTTTCCCCTTTTCCCCTCTGTACCATCCTGCAAAAGAACAATATAGAATTATGATTATGAAAAAAAATCATATACTTGTTTATAAATCTATTTCACCCATGACTAGTGTGTACACAATTTTCTCAGCATATTCCATACATATTTTTTTCAAAAACTGAAAATTCTTCAAAAAAAATAAAATTGAAATATTTCTAACTTACAAAAATTCTAAACAATATCATAAAATTCCACCATCCAAAAGAGTAACAATTGTCTATCTTACCTTCCAGAGTATTTTTTTGCAGAGCTCGCTTGTGAAATGTGGTGCCCAGATTTTGTTTTGATCCCCAAAAGGCATGCAGAAATATGCCTTGTAGGCCTTGCATATTTTAGCCAGATGCTTGCAGCCTCTAGATGCCATCTCAGAAAAATAAATGTATACGTATCCACTTAGGCAGCTAGATCTAAACTGAACTGGTTGGCTTAAGGCCCTTATATTCATACTACTATCTACATTACTGGAAACTTCTAGAAAGTTCTATATCAGCTACTCAGCACTGAATCTATCTGGAATGTTCTAAATACCACTGTTCTGATCACAAAAGCAAAGTTTTAAGGGAATACTAGCCATTTTCTATCGTTTTAGACATAATCAATTAGAGAAAAACACTTATTACCGAGGAAAAAAAAAAAAAAAAAATTGTTACACTGATAATATCATCCCACTCACATTTATTCATGGATGTATCATTCTTACACCAAGTATTCCCAATCACTGGTCTTTCCTCAGCACTCAACTACACAAGCTGTTCATGAGTACCTCATACACCCAAAGTATACCCTCAATAGCCACATCACCTGTTCTTGCATTCAAATTGCCCACCATGAAGAATCAATCCCTTGCATGAAGCCTCATAAAAACATTCATTCAAAAGTATTTAAAAGGAAATCAGTACCAGTTTGTGTTATGCAGTCATTAGGTGTTTTATCTTTCATACAAAAGACATTATACTGACATGCCAGGGAAAATCACAGCAACAGAAAGCGAGCATAACATGTAGATTCAACGAAAGAATGTTTATATTTGACTCTGAAAGTTTAACCTTTGGGTGCTGAATTAATTTTCATCTGCGTTCCCAAGCAGTGGGAATTCTCCATTAAAATATAGCAGTGGTACACTGTCCTTTTTTTTACTACTTTTTATCATGGCAAAACCATATTTTCCATATTTGGCATAAAATTTTCTGAACATATTCTCACAGAAGGGAAGAAATTATTGCAGGTAAAAGAAAATATCTTATCCCTGGGGATAGGGAAGAAAGAACACTTCCCACATATTCCCTGCATGTCATTTCTTTACTTAAGCTTTATAATTCATAAGATGCACTCTTTACAATGAACAAGCTGTCAAGGGTACAAAGATGAACCAAAGCACCAGATTTAAAGGGTTATCAAGAAGTCCCATGTTCCCAACTCATGAGCATTCATCAAAAATACTATGTAACATCATCATACATCTTTTTTATGCTTTATTACACACTTTATGAAGTCTGTTGGGGATGAGAGAGCTTGGGAAGTGAGTCAGTTGTTGTTCGCTGATGATACAGCGCTGGTGGCGGATTCATGTGAGAAACTGCAGAAGCTGGTGACGGAGTTTGGTAAAGTGTGTGGAAGAAGAAAGTTAAGAGTAAATGTCAATAAGAGCAAGGTTATTAGGTACAGTAGGGTTGAGGGTCAAGTCAATTGGGAGGTGAGTTTGAATGGTGAGAGGCTGGAGGAAGTGAAGTGTTTTAGATATCTGGGAGTGGATCTGTCAGCGGATGGAACCATGGAAGCGGAAGTGGATCATAGGGTGGGGGAGGGGGCGAAAATTTTGGGAGCCTTGAAAAATGTGTGGAAGTCGAGAACATTATCCCGGAAAGCAAAAATGGGTATGTTTGAAGGAATAGTGGTTCCAACAATGTTGTATGGTTGCGAGGCGTGGGCTATGGATAGAGTTGTGCGCAGGAGGATGGATGTGCTGGAAATGAGATGTTTGAGGACAATGTGTGGTGTGAGGTGGTTTGATCGAGTAAGTAACGTAAGGGTAAGAGGGATGTGTGGAAATAAAAAGAGCGTGGTTGAGAGAGCAGAAGAGGGTGTTTTGAAGTGGTTTGGGCACATGGAGAGAATGAGTGAGGAAAGATTGACCAAGAGGATATATGTGTCGGAGGTGGAGGGAACGAGGAGAAGAGGGAGACCAAATTGGAGGTAGAAAGATGGAGTGAAAAGGATTTTGTGTGATCGGGGCCTGAACATGCAGGAGGGTGAAAGGAGGGCAAGGAATAGAGTGAATTGGAGCGATGTGGTATACAGGGGTTGACGTGCTGTCAGTGGATTGAATCAAGGCATGTGAAGCGTCTGGGGTAAACCATGGAAAGCTGTGTAGGTATGTATATTGCGTGTGTGGACGTGTGTATGTACATGTGTATGGGGGGGTTGGGCCATTTCTTTCGTCTGTTTCCTTGCGCTACCTCGCAAACGCGGGAGACAGCGACAAAGTATAAAAAAAAAAAAAAAAAAAAAAAATTACACACTTACACAGCAGATGAACATCTTTAACTTTCCTAAATCATTCTGAACAACCATGATGTGCTTTGTTTGTACCACTCATACCACTGCACTCACTGCTAGAACCTGGACTATTTCTGGACACCATCATAAGAGTACAACACAGTAACAACAAAGAGTATCAGCAGAAACACACTCCTTGGGATCAAAACAGAGCAGACCAGGGACTGCAGTGATGCATGGGCTTGGATGTATATACCCTGGCAAAAAGTGACAAATTTCACAAACACCATTGGCATTCCATGGAGCACCATTATCCTCATAAGTGCCAAATTATGGGAGTTGCTGAATTCTGGAATGCTAGGCTGGAAATATTTGAGTATAACTGCATTTCATTCCTTTTCTGAATCAAATGATGGATGACTTATCATCTGTATCTATATCTACATTTCATTTCTTTTCTGAAATTAAATGATAGATGACTTATCATCTGTACCATGTCTTTTCAAAACTGTATTTCAATGCATTAAGAGTTCTGATAGGATAGTGTTACCTTAAATCTTTTTAACTCTTACCACTGTCATCTAGTTTAGCAATAATACAGAAGGTATTGCATACTTGGTCTGAGAATGAATGTTACTTGTAAAGATCTTTCTTTCACACTATTTGCCATTTCCCGCATTAGCAAGGTAGCGTTAAGAACAGAGGACTGGGCCTTTGAAGGAATATCCTCACCTGGCCCCCTTCTCTGTTCTTTCTTTTGGAAAATTAGAAAAAAAAACGAGAGGGGAGGATTTCCAGCCCCCAGCTCCCTTCCCTTTTAGTCGCCTTCTACGACACTCAGGAAACACGAGGGAAGTATTCTTTCTCCCCTATCCCCAGGGAGACCTGTAAAGATATGGGGAATATTTTTTGGTCATTTAAATCATATCTAAAGAATATGTCAATACTGTTTGCCATTTCGATTAATTGCATAAAGTATGTAAAACACATGGTAAGTCACACAGATGTTCTGTGAATCATCTCTTAAGTTAATTACTCCTATTCAGATATTCATTGTAGGCAATAATTCATGGAGAATGGATAATAATCAATTCCACATTGTGATCTACCTGCTGTTGGTTCTATAAATTTTGGTGTGAGGAATCGGATCTCTGCAAAACATGCAAAAGCTACAATTTGTATTAGTGATATTTGTAGGCAGTTAATAGAGCATACACTTTTTTGGCAACATGTTTATACCTATAACATAACTTGCAACACAGTTCTGTCGCTGGAAATCCTGCTGTAAGTTGAACAACTGAAACCCATTATATAAGGGGGTTTCATTGTCAAGATGCACTCTTTTGACCTATGTAGCTGTCTTTTCTTTCTGCCTCACCCACACATGGACTACTGGGATTCTATCCACAAACATACAATCTCTCCTTAACACACATAACACTTGGCAACACTTATTTCACAAAACTCATTCGTCATTACTCCAGATTTTCTTCCGGAGAGCGCTGTGTCCAAGGGCTACCTTTTGGCAAAATAATATGAGCAGTAGATAGGAATAGCAAGTGGAAACATTAGACAGAAGAATTAGACATAAACTTTAAGTAGAAGTAACAGGTAGGAACAATAGGTGGGAGCATTAGGTAGAGGTAGTAGGTTGGAACATTACACAGGGACATGAGGGAGGAGCCTCTGAAAACAGTGCTAGAGCTGCCCTCTACCAGTGGCCTGTTAAGGGTGAGGCACTGCAAGCTAAGAAGTGGTACTGGAGTTCACCAGTTTTGAAGACTTGCTGTGGCCACCCCCTTGCAGGCTAAGAAGTGGCACTGGAGTTCACCAGTTCTGAAGACTTGCTGTGGCCACCCCCATCAGGGACTTACCAAAAGGAACAGACATCAGAGAAATAGATAGATAGAAAGACTGTCATCCAATAACTTGTGAAAAAACCTACCAGCTGCTCCTGAGAAGGTCTTAATTTGGAAATCTTCTAAGGTCTTGGGGTAGGCATCAAATTGACGTAGTCTATCAGCAATATATCTAACAGCCCCCATGTTACTTTTACACCAGTTATCTGTTAAAGAAATGTAAATCAATGCCAGTTTTAAAACTATGGTGTATGTTCAAAACAATGGTTAAACTATAAACAAATATGCTTCTATCTCATATTACTTGATAGTAAATTCACATTCACGTAACAATATCACATACCATCAATTAAGTAATATATTTTTTTCTGTTTGCAGAGGAACGTAATTCTTAATCTAAAAAATGAAGTCAAAGACATGTTATAAACATGTACTGTCCACATTAAACATCTGACTAGATATCTCCTGGTTACAGTTTGAATGGTCATTGATTCTAAAGTTTAAAGCAGACACTTAAACACTTAAACACTTTTTTTTTTTAAAGGGGAAGTAAATGTTTATAGTTGTGTTACTGGAGTGATAGTTTTCATACATGGTGCTTTGACAAGAAAATAGTGAAATTGGAGAAAAAATGTAGCTTAGACATTGAAGCTTATTGATACAGTGGTTAAATTGATGAGAACTACTATTGATGTTTGTGTAAATAAATTATACATTTCCTTTTTCCATAGCCACAGGTTGAACCATTATGTGACATTCATATTTTTCATTTCATTTCAAGCTAGAAGTTTCAGTTTTCTAAATTGTTTCTTACATTTTTCATATGTATATATATGTATGTGTGTGTGTGTGTGTGTATATGTGCGTGTGTATGTGTATGTGTGTGTGTGTGTATATGTATATATATGTGTATATTATCCCTGGGGATAGGGGTGAAAGAATACTTCCCACGTATTCCTCGCGTGTCGTAGAAAGCGACTAGAGGGGACGGGAGCGGGGGGCCAGAAATCCTCCCCTCCTTGTGTTAACTTTCTAAAATGGGAAACAGAAGAAGGAGTCACGCGGGGAGTGCTCATCCTCCTCGAAGGCTCAGAGTGGGGTGCCTAAATGTGTGTGGATGTAACCAAGATGTGAAAAAAGGAGAGATAGGTAGTATGTTTGAGGAAAGGAACCTGGATGTTTTGGCTCTGAGTGAAACGAAGCTCAAGGGTAAAGGGGAAGAGTGGTTTGGGAATGTCTGGGGAGTAAAGTCAGGGGTTAGTGAGAGGACAAGAGCAAGGGAAGGAGTAGCAATACTCCTGAAACAGGAGTTGTGGGAGTATGTGATAGAATGTAAGAAAGTAAATTCTCGATTAATATGGGTAAAACTGAAAGTTGATGGAGAGAGGTGGGTGATTATTGGTGCATATGCACCTGGGCATGAGAAGAAAGATCATGAGAGGCAAGTGTTTTGGGAGCAGCTGAATGAGTGTGTTAGTGGTTTTGATGCACGAGACCGGGTTATAGTGATGGGTGATTTGAATGCAAAGGTGAGTAATGTGGCAGTTGAGGGAATAATTGGTATACATGGGGTGTTCAGTGTTGTAAATGGAAATGGTGAAGAGCTTGTAGATTTAAGTGCTGAAAAAGGACTGATGATTGGGAATACCTGGTTTAAAAAGCGAGATATACATAAGTATACTTATGTAAGTAGGAGAGATGGCCAGAGAGCGTTATTGGATTACGTGTTAATTGACAGGCGTGCGAAAGAGAGACTTTTGGATGTTAATGTGCTGAGAGGTGCAACTGGATGTCTGATCATTATCTTGTGGAGGCTAAGGTGAAGATTTGTATGGGTTTTCAGAAAAGAAGAGTGAATGTTGGGGTGAAGAGGGTGGTGAGAGTAAGTGAGCTTGGGAAGGAGACCTGTGTGAGGAAGTACCAGGAGAGACTGAGTACAGAATGGAAAAAGGTGAGAACAATGGAAGTAAGGGGAGTGGGGGAGGAATGGGATGTATTTAGGGAATCAGTGATGGATTGCACAAAAGATGCTTGTGGCATGAGAAGAGTGGGAGGTGGGTTGATTAGAAAGGGTAGTGAGTGGTGGGATGAAGAAGTAAGATTATTAGTGAAAGAGAAGAGAGAGGCATTTGGACGATTTTTGCAGGGAAAAAATGCAATTGAGTGGGAGATGTATAAAAGAAAGAGACAGGAGGTCAAGAGAAAGGTGCAAGAGGTGAAAAAAAGGGCAAATGAGAGTTGGGGTGAGAGAGTATCATTAAATTTTAGGGAGAATAAAAAGATGTTCTGGAAGGAGGTAAATAAAGTGTGTAAGACAAGGGAGCAAATGGGAACTTCAGTGAAGGGCGCAAATGGGGAGGTGATAACAAGTAGTGGTGATGTGAGAAGGAGATGGAGTGAGTATTTTGAAGGTTTGTTGAATGTGTTTGATGATAGAGTGGCAGATATAGGGTGTTTTGGTCAAGGTGGTGTGCAAAGTGAAAGGGTTAGGGAAAATGATTTGGTAAACAGAGAAGAGGTAGTGAAAGCTTTGCGGAAGATGAAAGCCGGCAAGGCAGCAGGTTTGGATGGTATTGCAGTGGAATTTATAAAAAAAGGGGGTGACTGTATTGTTGACTGGTTGGTAAGGTTATTTAATGTATGTATGACTCATGGTGAGGTGCCTGAGGATTGGCGGAATGCATGCATAGTGCCATTGTACAAAGGCAAAGGGGATAAGAGTGAGTACTCAAATTACAGAGGTATAAGTTTGTTGAGTATTCCTGGTAAATCATATGGGAGGGTATTGATTGAGAGGGTGAAGGCATGTACAGAGCATCAGATTGGGGAAGAGCAGTGTGATTTCAGAAGTGGTAGAGGATGTGTGGATCAGGTGTTTGCTTTGAAGAATGTATGTGAGAAATACTTAGAAAAGCAAATGGATTTGTATGTAGCATTTATGGATCTGGAGAAGGCATATGATAGAGTTGATAGAGATGCTCTGTGGAAGGTATTAAGAATATATGGTGTGGGAGGAAAGTTGTTAGAAGCAGTGAAAAGTTTTTATCGAGGATGTAAGGCATGTGTACGTGTAGGAAGAGAGGAAAGTGATTGGTTCTCAGTGAATGTAGGTTTGCGGCAGGGGTGTGTGATGTCTCCATGGTTGTTTAATTTGTTTATGGATGGGGTTGTTAGGGAGGTAAATGCAAGAGTTTTGGAAAGAGGGGCAAGTATGAAGTCTGTTGGGGATGAGAGAGCTTGGGAAGTGAGTCAGTTGTTGTTCGCTGATGATACAGCGCTGGTGGCTGATTCATGTGAGAAACTGCAGAAGGTGGTGACTGAGTTTGGTAAAGTGTGTGGAAGAAGAAAGTTAAGAGTAAATGTGAATAAGAGCAAGGTTATTAGGTACAGTAGGGTTGAGGGTCAAGTCAATTGGGAGGTGAGTTTGAATGGAGAAAAACTGGAGGAAGTGAAGTGTTTTAGATATCTGGGAGTGGATCTGGCAGCGGATGGAACCATGGAAGCAGAAGTGGATCATAGGGTGGGGGAGGGGGCGAAAATTCTGGGGGCCTTGAAGAATGTGTGGAAGTCGAGAACATTATCTCGGAAAGCAAAAATGGGTATGTTTGAAGGAATAGTGGTTCCAACAATGTTGTATGGTTGCGAGGCGTGGGCTATGGATAGAGTTGTGCGCAGGAGGATGGATGTGCTGGAAATGAGATGTTTGAGGACAATGTGTGGTGTGAGGTGGTTTGATCGAGTGAGTAACGTAAGGGTAAGAGAGATGTGTGGAAATAAAAGGAGCGTGGTTGAGAGAGCAGAAGAGGGTGTTTTGAAGTGGTTTGGGCACATGGAGAGAATGAGTGAGGAAAGATTGACCAAGAGGATATATGTGTCGGAGGTGGAGGGAATGAGGAGAAGAGGGAGACCAAATTGGAGGTGGAAAGATGGAGTGAAAAAGATTTTGTGTGATCGGGGCCTGAACATGCAGGAGGGTGAAAGGAGGGCAAGGAATAGAGTGAATTGGAGCGATGTGGTATACCGGGGTTGACGTGCTGTCAGTGGATTGAATCAAGGCATGTGAAGCGTCTGGGGTAAACCATGGAAAGCTGTGTAGGTGTGTATATTTACGTGTGTGGACGTATGTATATACATGTGTATGGGGGGGTTGGGCCATTTCTTTCGTCTGTTTCCTTGCGCTACCTCACAAACGCGGGAGACAGCGACAAAGTATAATAAAATAAATATAAATAAAAAACTTAAACATATGTCAAGAACTCAAACATGGGCTGATGAAATTCATGGGTCACAAAATTAACCATTGCACTAAGGAAGGTCCATAACTATGCTGTAGAGGAAAGGAGTTTTTCACTTGTAAGGCCCCATCTCTTATACTTTTTCCATTATACAACTTTACAAACTTTGTTATGCTGTCCATATCCACAATTTCACCACTTAGTTTATACCATTCATCCACTACTCTTCCACTATACTTCTTAACATTTTTTCAAAAAAGTTTCTTGCATGACTTTATGTTGCAGCATCTGGTTGTTCTATCCTTGCATCTCTTGAAGAAATGTTCACTGTTGACATCCTAAGACTGGTTTAAATCCTTAAAGGTTGTGAATAAGTCATCCTGAAGGCCTCTAACTACTCCATGTAACTCCATTACAATGACAAAAGGTTAGTACAACATCAACCCACAAGTCCATTTCACAAACTTGTGTAACTTGTTACCTGCTAGATTACATGAACTCCTTCCTTTACTGGGTCTAGTTTTCATTACTTTGCATTTAAACTCGCTGCACTCGTTGCACTTCATCAGCCATATATTAAACCAGCTCTAATGCTTGTCTAAGTACCTCTACAAGTTTACCAAACCCTCATCAATCCGGAACCAATGAACATCCATGCGACCTTCTGTAAGTCACCCACAATTTGGACAAAGCTATCTTTTTCCCATTATGAAAGAAAAATGAAAAACTAGGGGGCAAATAAAAAATAAATTCAGTTAACATACCTTTTATGGTTGTGGTAAAACAACGAATTATAGGCACAGATCCTAGGAAGGGTAGTGGAGTAATGTGTGCATCATTCAAATTTTCTGCTTCATACTATGAAATGAAAGAAATACTTGTAAAAGTAAAGGATACAGACAACCAAGTACTAACATACTTTTTTGGCTGTCATATAACGTACACATGGATCCCAAACCCACAGGAGTAGCAGAGGAAAGGTAGAAAATGATGTGCATCATTCACATTTGTTTCACACTGCAAAATGAAACAAATGCACATATGATAACAGAGAATATAAAAACAAGTGAGCTAACGTACCTTATGTGGCCGTGGTATGCCGCTAAAGTGTTTATTTGTTGATTCCCTAGAGGGGTGGTGGTGGAAAAGTAGAGGAAGGTGTACGTCATTCAAATATTCTGTTTCCCATTCTGAAATGAAAGAAACACATGTAAAAGTCTAGGATATATAGAAGCAAATGCATCAAAATACCTTATTTGGCCACAGTACAGTCATTCAATTTTTCATCTATCTATAATTACCCCACAACCAATTTCAATGAAACAGTCCCGGTCTTAACCTGAATCATTCTAAAGGCTCATGTAGCCTAAGCTGTGCTACTTCCAGAAGCAGGGAGATGCACACTCCTTTGAAATGAGTTCCTTAACAAGACCACACTCCTAATGATACAGCCTTTACTAATGGACATGGAGTTTTATGAATATAATTATTACTTTCACTGAGGTATGCTTGGATCAGGAGTCAGGTAAGGTTGATTGGTTTAGACTGTTTTAACCTACTACTGTCCCTGCTCTTCAAGATGACTATGGGTGCTCTCAAATGACTTCCATTGGATGAAGTAAAATCAAAATTCATTTTTCTGTTCATCAGATCTGATGTTGCTATGAATTCAGATATGTGCAAAATCTTTCTTCTTTAGCAAAAGTCAGTAAATCTAGAGTAGTGTTTTACTTTTTTCTTTTTCTACATTGGAGGCTCCAGTCACAGACAAAAGTCCACATCAAGGCTGGGTCTTAACTGAAATATAAAAAGGATTATGAAAGGAAAAAAGAAGACAAGGCAAAAAATTTACAATTTTGGAGGAAGTGAAAAACCAATCATTTAAAATGTGCCAAGTCACAGTTACTCATAAGGAAAGACTTGTGAAAGTAGAGAGTTTTCAACAGCTACACAGTAATCATGTGATGCGACAGTTTGCTAAGTATTGTGTGATCTATTTATGGGTGGGGGTGCACAAGCAGCCAGCTCCCAGGAGCCAAAACCAAAGTAATGCCTACAGAATAGGAAAAGTGAACCAACATTGCAGCACAGGGCAAATAAATCAAGTTTTGGAGTTAGCTTGGGAGAATTTGTAAGTCAAACAATTTAGAGAGGGAATAAAAATCATATCAATGAACCCCTAACAATTACAAGTAACTTAAAAGGGTAGAGATATGATTAAAGAATCCTTCAATGGTAAATGGAAATTTGGGAAGGACAACGAAGCTCTGAAGAAACTTTGGGTTAGTCAATTATTGTAAAAGTAGGTGAAGTATCAGACAAAATCTACAGAACCCATGTAAATCTCATTCAATTTGCCCTAACAGCCATGAGTAACCTTGATTCTTATTGTTTCGGTTAACACATAACTACTTAATGGTGTTCATTATGACATCCAGCTCATGGTAAACACTCGTTTGGTAGTTTGTTTATTGATAAACAATTTAAGCAAATAAAACCATTCCAGGTCACATTTTCCCCCATGCTGCCAGTAAACAAACTACCAGGAAATACTATTCACCACATGAAGAAAGTTAAAACAGACAATACAACACTGGCGCACCATGAGAGTTTATTTTGTTAAACTATACAACCAGATAGAAATTTTGATATTCTACTACAGAAAATTCACTTTGACAATACCATTGAAAATCTAGGGTAAAGGATGGGGAAAGAGCTGAATTTTTACAATTTCAGCAGATTTCTCAGTGTTTTGCCTACTTTCAAGTAAAATAACCCCACACTTTCCCAAAGGTTTAGAACCCTAATCTTCTTATTTATTACTACAGGAATGTCACTTGACACTGTATCTAATTCAAGAAAAGTTACAAATCCCTTCTACCAAGTGTAGGGGTTCCCATTATAATTTCTCCTTGCAAATCTATTGTATATTTCCATGGAGTTCCTAGAATAATAATTAACTGAAAAGCTTTTCACTGTTATCATTTATCCAATATGTTGGCAATTGTGCATCAAATGGTATTATGCCTCTGGTTAAACTTCATAATTTCAACTTTAGTAATACCTCTGACACTTTAGGAAAATCATTTATGGTGCTCTAAATCATTCTTTGCATTATACATTTTATGCTCAAAAACAGCGATGAAAATGGCATTTCCAAACTGGGCACCCACTTTGGGAAAGGGAGAGGGTATGGATAGGCATGATACAAGATTGGATTTCTATGAATCTAAATTTTCATTTTATCAGAAAAGCCACATGCCCTAAAGTATGCAAAGAATGGATGATTATGATGAAACTCAACAAACTATAATGCAGTACCATTCCTTACATGAAAAAATAAGATGTAAACACGTAAATATACTACACTACAGCTTAGGAATTAGGTCGGTGGCACGTATTTGCATGTCCTCCCATGTCCATCCCTGCTCCAAACACCATCCTACCATTGTAAAACATAAATCACTTTATATCCATTTCACGTTTGAATGATCAGTTAATCTGGAAATTCAACCAATCATTAACTTGAGTTAACAGCTCAACTTTCACCAAGATCAGGTGCATCATCGTAGAGTTCTTATCCATAGTCCCAAGAGTGTCGTGCCTCAACGTAAATTTAATATACCTCATACCTAATCGTAACTCAATAATAGTAATCCGACAAAATTCAGTAGTAGACGGCATATGGAAAAATATACACCAGCATCGATGAACTGCCGTCTTGACGGCAAAATAACCAGTACGACTTCAAAAATAAACTATTGCAGCAGTAAACTTATAAACCATATATTTCACGTAAAAATGATATGTTGTTAAATGAAATCTGTATTCCAATGAATTCCAAGGAAATAACCAGTATCATTACGACTTCTGCAACTCTTGATATCATTGGGCTACATAAAACATATGACCACTAAAATGTTTTCACTAAAACTTTGTTCGATCAGCCCAATTTTCTGTCAATAATATACAAAGTTAGTAACTCCATATTCATGCATACCCAGCCGCCTAATGATAGAATCAAGGAAATATTCGGCAAATACCTGTCAAACCAGGCGGCATAATCTGGCATCTTCACAATACACATTTCGCGGTTTGAATACATATGTAAGTTATTCAAATGACAAAAATATTATGTGTAGATATCTTAAAAATATCTCTGAGGTTAGACCGCCCAAAAGCATATAACTATTATTGAAAAATAAGTACTCCTTACCACGTAAACAAACGTTGTAAACAAACGCCATTAAAACATAATCACTCGCATTGCGCAATGTAGATATAACCTTTTAGTACCTCGAATCGTTAGTCATGAATCAATTTATATACACTGAGGAGAATATGCTGTATTGGCATTGTTAATTTGGTTTGTTCCAATGCAAAGCACAATAACAGAAATTAGGTTCTTGCTGCTTCACATCTAATGGCTGGGTAACTTGCCCTGAAATAGCACGTCATCACGTGTTATCGACGTAAAAATTATATGCTTTTATTCGTTCAGAGAAAATGCTATCACAATTTCGAATGCATATTTAGCACTATAGTATATGGCATTACTCGTCTGATGTTGTTGTGTATGATGCCAGCCTATCCTAACCCTTCTGTCGAACAAACTTCCAGTGAACTCTTTGAAGCCGACATTGCTCCAGGTGCTCTGTGCTGATACTAACCAAGAACATCATGATGAAAATCTAAATGTTCTTAACTCTTACTGAAATGTATGATGTACGTGACTGAGAGAGAGGTTTAGATGCGTTACTTACATTATGCTTAAAGGGAAAGGGAAACTTGGCCAGGGGCTGAGCGTACAATCCTCGCTCTCCTAACAAACCCATTATTTATTTAGTACAGAAGGGAATATGGCTTGTTTGAAACAGTCATACTCCCTTGATGATTATATCATTATTTAAACGTTGTAAGTTTAGGAGTTTTATTTATGCAATGAACATCATGTTGGTGTTGTATACTTAATACCTTGGCTTCCAAAAGATAAAAAAGTCATTCCCTAAAGCGCATTTCGGATTTTTCTATAACCGTTTCAGTTTATGCCACGTTAATGTCACAATGTAACCATTATCTCATTCATATATTGTTTCGACTTATGCATTTTAACAAATTGATTATAAGAGGCGGTTTTGCTTATCTTCGCCACCACAATTGCATAATACACAACTATTTTATATACAACTGTATAGCAAGTCGATGACAGACATGTGATTGCTTTCGGTGAAACATGTGAGAGTACGTGATTGGCTAACTAGTATTGTAATGAGTAAATGGGAGGCAATATACAAACAGATGACATGACAACAGATTCACACCAGATCAAGCTAATATTAGATCGTCCAAGGCTGGAAGCATTCAAGTTTTCAAGGACCTTTGTATCTTCTTATTGCTGTGATTATATGTGGTAATTGCAGGCAGCACGATGGAATGGAAGATCGTGTGTGGACCTACTGTACAACCTTACTACCAATAATTGTAAGTTGTCTCATGTTTTTAATTCTTTTCTACACATTTTGTGCATTGGTCATTTATATTAGCCGTTTTTATATAATATATGTACTGTATTATACGAGCGACAAGTGTTGGGCTCATGATAAACCATCTGTTATTGGGTGCCATTGTTATCCTTAGAAGAGGTTGTAATTTGTCATTTGCCTTGGATTATAAGTGTTGTGAGTTATGATGATTTTGACTGGTCACTAGCAAAATCTCTAAAGGTGTATAAAGCTACAGTTTAGGGAAAAAAATTGTATATCAGGGACAGAGGAGTGATTGGAGCTGTTTTAATCTTCCATAGTTGTTCCCTAGTATTAAGCTTGAAGAGTTTGATGACATGGTGTTCACTAGAGGAGACCAAGTGTGGCTTCTCGTGAACGGCTGAAGGATCGTG
The DNA here is from genome assembly GCF_036320965.1 of Panulirus ornatus. Classification (NCBI taxonomy): domain Eukaryota; kingdom Metazoa; phylum Arthropoda; class Malacostraca; order Decapoda; family Palinuridae; genus Panulirus; species Panulirus ornatus. The sequence continues at coordinate 41,744,332 of NC_092237.1, forward strand.
GACGGCTGAAAACTTTTTTTTTTTTCCCCCTGACACCAAGGATGGATGTCATTTTGTTTGAAGTCCGTATGGCTCTAAACCGTACGTCAAGGAGCCTGGTTACTACATCCCTTAGGGATAGTCTGGAGCACGTGAGTCAACGCTCTAGTAGTCTTGAATTACCGACTCGCCCTAATTTCTATCAGCCTGTGAACATGTGAACCGCTGGCCAGACTTTGTTTTCTGTATAAAGGGTTAAGGTTAGATTGATTTCTCGTTAGTATTGCAACAATTTTTCTATAATGATTAATAGCTTATTAGTCAAGATTTTTCTGTTTAGTTTAGTATGTTTGCATTACCCATTCAGTGGACGTTCAGCTTAGGATATTAATTACTGATTTTGTTTAATTTGTTGAATTTGTTTAGGTGCGCAAAAATATTCCGTCATGCTACTCGACTAGTGCCTTGTAAAACGTACGCAATGGTATTCATCTCCTGCCTTCAGCTGGTTTCGCTGACAACTGTGTTGTGCAGCCCCATCGATAAACCACGCTGACGTATTACTCATGAGAAAGATAACAGGAAACGTGATGAGAGAGACTGATAATGATCTTTGTTTTTTCTGCTCTTATAACTGGGAAATGCAGTTCATTTGGAAAGTAACTATAGAGGATCAATTTCGGCGAACTGCATTTGAGAACTCTCATTCATATCGCTAGGGTCAAGCTATCACATACTGAAAGTTATGGTCAAAGTTATCAGTTCTCAAAATATCCAGTATCTCAACGATGAATTTAACTTAGAATTACTAAGTTTAGAGTTACGAGGCACCAAAGGCGACAAAATTACACAAATGTGTGCGGCACAGAGTCTCATCACATTTAACAAGGAATTAAAAAATCCAACATATCATCCGTGACTACACTGGATACCTTGGCTACTATTGCTGTAAATGTTTATATCACTTTACAACAATGTTCTTGGTATGATACTCAGGAATCGGCGCTAGAGTGGACCATCAGGTTAAATTGAACTTGGTCATTTTCCACACTATCGTACGCAACTGTGAATTGCTTGACATTTATTTGCAGAATTTTCGATGATACCCCATAATTCCAGTGAAATATCATTTAGTTGAATTGGAGATTTCGCCCTTTAGTGGAGTGTGGTTTGCTTTAGTTTTATTTTTTTTTCTCTGCTGTTGTTTTTTTGGATTATCACTGGCAAAGTGTCTGTCCGTTCTTCGTATTCCCAAAACTAACATTCTTCCAGACTTTCCTCTCTGATATTCGAGTGAATCTTTTAACCACTTCTACTGTTGACCCGTTCTTTTTCAGCAATTCTCTTCTACTGAAAGGTCTGCTGGGTCATGCCACAACAATTTTATATAAAAAACCTATAAAAATTTGGAAATAAGTTTGTTTACTTTATTTGTCATAAGGAATATAAAAATACAATAGGGCTTTTATACACTCTTGATAATAATGAAACATCGTAGTCATGTATCAGAGGGTAGAGACTGGCGATCCTTGCAACGAATTGCAGGTACTTGGAACACAGCCTAACTTCACACCTCCCTGATAATGAAGGGGTTCAGGATTGAGAGACTTCAGTCTCAAGCTCAATATGGCGATGATTTCCTGGACTGGATGTTTATGCTAGGAACACGTAGGTATCGAGGCTAGGTACACCTAGCACCTGGTGCTCTGTGTAAGCTGTACGGGAGCACTTTCGTCGGTGCTGGACTTGGCCTTGACGGTGAAGGTATACTCAACACAAGCCTTCAGCCCTTCAACCGTGTATGTAAGTTTGAAGTCGGATACCCCGGAAATTGTTACGCTCTCGCTGGTGCCGTCACCCTCCCATTGTAACACATACTGGGTGGCGCAGCGGGGGTTAGTAGCTGGCTGGAACCACTGGAGCGAAATAGAGGTTTCGGTGACGTCGCTCATTCCAAATACCTGAGGCTCTGAGGGCGTTGCAACAGAAGTTACGTTGGTGACATCGACCCAGGGACCCTTCTTGCCAGTTGGAGACACGGCACGCACCTTGACGAGGTAGTGAGTGCACGCCTTCAGGCCGGTGATGGTGTCATCCATGTAGGGTGTCACCCTTCGAAGGGTTTGTTCCCGCGTTTGGTCTTGGTCGATAACTTCAATATCATACTCCTTCACGCACTGAGGGTGGCTCCGCGGTGGATCGTAGGTAATGGTCAGTTGATCGGTGCTGATCGACTTCACCTTAAGGTCAACCACGGGCCCAGGAGCTGAGGAAATGTAACACTTGTTTGTATCCTTTCAATAGCTGCATGAAGAGAACCTCATTGATCTTATTCTCTTTCACATGTAACTTAAAATCAAAATTGAAACACAGCAATACAGTTTTTCTAACAAACGTTCGAATCTGACATGCATATCAAAATCATCTAGATATGAATTAAAGAAATATTTGATGCAAGTATAGAAAGAGCTCTTGCTGCTGCTTTGAACAAATTAATGTTACTTTGTAGAACATTAAGAGCCTCAGAAATACTAACAGGAATAATTAAAAATCATGACTGCAATATGGTTAAGAAAGATTCAGTTCGATTTTCCTAAATAAGAAGGATTTTACTACATGCCAGTCATTTTGTTACTTGGAAAGATGTTCTCCATTACCTGGCCGTTAACGTTACCTGTGTAAATAACTGCTAGACATCGACTGAGACTTAGCGACTCACCTAGCGAGACGGCCGCTGGTGAGGCATGCGGAAAGTTTACTTACCGACATCTTGAGTGGAGGTGGCGTTGTTAGTGGGTATACTGGTGAGGCCTCCTGGAGACACCACAGTGATGGCGATATCGTAGTGGGTGCAGGGGAGGAGGTCGGTGATGGTAAAGTTGTTGTCACCGCCAGTAGTGATGTTCTCACATATCTCCACCGGATGGACGCCATCCACCCAGCAGATCTGGAAGTGTCCAGCACAGGAATCGTCCTCGTTCGCACCCCAGGAAACATCAATGGCGTCCGTACCACCGGGCTTCGCAACGACGCTGGGCAGTGAATCGGGCTCTGTCCATACACACCAGATATCAGTATACAACGTTTTAAAATTTATATCTAGCCTACCGCAAAAGATTTTATCACCTTGTAATTCAGTCAAAAAATTAACATTTTCTTGCAGAAATTATTTTTTTAATAATTCCCATTACCGCTGATTCAAGTTAATTCAGTAATTTCATGTGGAAACTGTTATGATGAACCAAAATTTTTATTACAGTATATTTTACAGAGATTTATAGAAGCCAGTTGTACTATCACAAAAAATTAAGCACAGTTTCAGTTCAAAGAATGCGGATTAAAACACGTTCATATATGCATACGCATACACACACAAGCTATATACGCGAACGCAGGTGTACTAGAATTTAATGGGAAGGATGTACAGTTCAAGTACCAAATCAGGGAAAACAAACGCAATATTGATGGAGTTCTGAAGACAAAACTTACCAATACGAAAGGATCTAACCTAATGTGTTTGAAAGGATACATAACAGGGATAACATTTAAGTTTCAGGAAATACTGATGTATGGCAAATTCAGATGATACATAACGGGACAGGTTATTGCAATGATTGTACATAATCTTCAAAAGAATTGCATTGTGCCAGAGGAAATGTTCAGCAGAAGTAAGGAAGTAGCAAGCAGGGTAGTGCAGTAAGTAGGGTTACACACAGTCCTCAAATTAGATGATGGGACATTTTAGTTATAAAGAAACAGTCTACGAGGATTTTTGATTTTTATGGAAACAGAATCAGGGACACAAATTTTAAGATGTGTAGAAAAGAATCCCCTTTCAGCATGTCACAGTGGAGGTTTTCCCATATATATGAAAACACGAATGTAGTGCACATAAGAGTGCACTTTCATAGAAGACATGATACATCCATGAATCCACGAGCAACTGGATCTACACAGGTCAAAATCCCATCAGCCTGTAATTGAATAGTCATTTCCCAATCAGGGGCGGTCATAGTTTAGCGTTTCCGTTTACCATGCAAAAAGTCCAGTTTTCGAATCCTGGCTGTTGGAGGGAATTATGTGAAATATATTTTCTTTTTTCTTTTTTTTTTTTGCTTTGTCGCTGTCTCCCGCGTTTGCGAGGTAGCGCAAGGAAACAGACGAAAGAAATGGCCCAACCCACCCCCATACACATGTATATACATACTTCCACACACGCAAATATACATACCTACACAGCTTTCCATGGTTTACCCCAGACGCTTCACATGCCTTGATTCAATCCACTGACAGCACGTCAACCCCGGTATACCACATCGCTCCAATTCACTCTATTCCTTGCCCTCCTTTCACCCTCCTGCATGTTCAGGCCCCGATCACACAAAATCTTTTTCACTCCATCTTTCCACCTCCAATTTGGTCTCCCTCTTCTCCTCGTTCCCTCCACCTCCGACACATATATTCTCTTGGTCAATCTTTCCTCACTCATTCTCTCCATGTGCCCGAACCACTTCAAAACACTCTCCTCTGCTCTCTCAACCACGCTCTTTTTATTTCCACACATCTCTCTTACCCTTACGTTACTTACTCGATCAAACCACCTCACACCACAAATTGTCCTCAAACATCTCATTTCCAGCACATCCATCCTCCTGCGCACAACTCTATCCATAGCCCACGTCTCGCAACCATACAACATTGTTGGAACCACTATTCCTTCAAACATACCCATTTTTGCTCTCCGAGATAATGTTCTCGACTTCCACACATTCTTCAAGGCTCCCAGAATTTTCGCCCCCTCCCCCACCCTATGATCCACTTCCGCTTCCATGGTTCCATCCGCTGCCAGATCCACTCCCAGATATCTAAAACACTTCACTTCCTCCAGTTTTTCTCCATTCAAACTCACCTCCCAATTGACTTGACCCTCAACCCTACTGTACCTAATAACCTTGCTCTTATTCACATTTACTCTTAACTTTCTTCTTTCACACACTTTACGAAACTCAGTCACCAGCTTCTGCAGTTTCTCACATGAATCAGCCACCAGCGCTGTATCATCAGCGAACAACTGACTCACTTCCCAAGCTCTCTCATCCCCAACAGACTTCATACTTGCCCCTCTCTCCAAAACTCTTGCATTCACCTCCCTAACAACCCCATCCATAAACAAATTAAACAACCATGGAGACATCACACACCCCTGCCGCAAACCTACATTCACTGAGAACCAATCACTTTCCTCTCTTCCTACACGTACACATGCCTTACACACACATATATATATATATATATATATATATATATATATATATATATATATATATATATATATATATATATATATACATATATATATATATATATATATATATATATATATATATATATATATATATATATATATATATATATATATATATATATGTATGTATTTATACGTAGAAATGTATAGGTATGTATATGTGCGTATGAGGACGTGTATGTATATACATGCGTATGTGGGTGGGTTGGGCCATTCTTTCGTCTGTTTCCTTGCGCTACCTTGCTAACGCGGGAAACCTACAAAGTATGATAGATAAATGAATAGGAGATAAGGGAGAAAGAATACTTCCCACGCATTCCTCATATGTCGTAGAAGACGACTAAAGGGGACGGGAGCGAGGGGCTAGAAACCCCTCACCTCCTTGTATTTTAACTTTATAAAATGGGTAACAGAAGGAGCAAGGCGGGGAGTGCTCATCCTCCTCGAAGGCTCAGATTGGGGGGTCTAAATGTGTTTGGATGTAACCAAGATGAGAAAAAAGGATGAGGAAAGAAACCTGGATGTTTCGGCTCTGAGTGAAACGAAGCTCAAGGGTAAAGGGAAAGAGTGGTTTGGGAATATCTTAGGAGTAAAGTCAGGGGTTAGTGAGAGGACAAGAGCAAGGGAAGGAGTAGCACTACCTCCGAAACAGGAGTGGTGGGAGTATGTGATAGAGTGTAAGAAAGTAAACTCTAGATTGACATGGGTAGAACTGAAAGTGGATGGAGAGAGATCGGTGACTTTTGGTGCATATGCACCTGGGCATGAGAAAAAAGATCATGAGAGAGGCAAGTGTTTTGGGAGCAGCTGAGTGAGTGTGTTTGTAGTTTTGATGCACGAGACCGGGTTATAGTGTTGGGTGATTTGAATGCAAAGGTGAGTAATGTGGCAGTTGAGGGAATAATTGGTATACATGGTGTGTTCAGTGTTGTAAATGGAAATGGTGAAGAGCTTGTAGATTTGTGTACTGAAAATGTACTGGTGATTGGAAATACCTTGTTTAAAAAGAGAGATATACATAAGTATACGTATATAAGTAGGAGAGATGGCCAGAGAGCGTTATTGGATTACGTGTTAATTGACAGGCGTGCGAGAGAGAGACTTTTGGATGTTAATGTGCTGAGAGTTGCAACTGGAGGGATGTCTGATCATTATCTTGTGGAGGCGAAGGTGAAGATTTGTAGAGGTTTCAGAAAAGAAGAGAGAATGTTGGGGTGAAGAGAGTTGTGAGAGTAAGTGAGCTTGGGAAGGAGACTTGTGTGAGGAAGTACCAGGAGAGACTGAGTACAGAATGGAAAAAGATGAGAACAAAGGACGTAAGGGGAGTGGGGGAGGAATGGGATGTATTTAGGGAAGCAGTGATGGCTTGCGCAAAAGATGTTTGTGGCATGAGAAGCGTGGGAGGTGGGCAGACTAGAAAGGTTAGTGAGTGGTGGGATGAAGAATAAGATTATTAGTGACAGAGAAGAGAGAGGTATTTGGACGATTTTTGCAAGGAAATAATGCAAATGAGTGGGAGATGTATAAAAGAAAGAGGCAGGAGGTCAAGAGAAAGGTGTAAGCAGTGAAAAAGAGGACAAATGAGAGTTGGAGTGAGAAAGTATCATTAAATTTTAGGGAGAATAAAATGATGTTTTGGAAGGAGGTAAATAAATTGCGTAAGATAAGGGAACAAATGGGAACTTAAGTGAAGGGGGCTAATGGGGAGGTGATAACAAGTAGTGGTGATGTGAGAAGGAGATGGAGTGAGTATTTTGAAGGTTTCTTGAATGTGTTTGATGATAGAGTGGCAGATATAGGGTGTTTTGGTCGAGGTGGTTTGGTAAAGAGAGAAGAAGTAGTAAAAGCTTTGCGGAAGATGAAAGTCGGCAAGCAGCGGGTCTGGATGGTATTGCAGTGGAATTTATCTAAAAAAAGGGGGTGACTGTATTGTTGACTGGTTGGTAAGGTTATTCAATGAATGTATGACTTATAGTGAGGTGCCTGAGGATTGGCGAAAAGCTTGCATAGTGCCATTGTACAAAGGCAAAGGGGATAAAAGTGAGTGCTCAAATTACAGAGGTATAAGTTTGTTGCGTATTCATGGGAAATTATATGGGAGGGTATTGATTGAGAGGACGAAGGCTTGTACAGAGCATCAGATTTGGGAAGAGCAGTGTGGTTTCAGAAGTGGTAGAGGATGTGTGGATCAGGTGTTTGCTTTGAAGAATGTATGTGAGAAATACTTAGAAAAGCAAATGGATTTGTATGTAGCATTTATGGATTTGGAGAAGGCATATGATAGAGTTGATAGATATGCTCTGTGGAAGGTATTAAGAATATATGGTGTGGAAGGCAAGTTGTTAGAAGCAGTGAAAAGCTTTTATCGAGGATGTAAGGCATGTGTACGTGTAGGAAAAGAGGAAAGTGATTGGTTCTCAGTAAATGTTGGTTTACGGCAGAGGTGTGTGATGTCTCCATGGTTATTTAATTTGTTTATGGATGGGGCTGTTAGGAAGGTGAATGCAAGAGTTTTGGAAAGAGGGGCCAGTATGCAGTCTGTTGTGATTGAGAGAGCTTGGGAAGTGAGTCAGTTGTTGTTCGCTGATGATAAAGCGCTGGTGGCTGATTCGTGTGAGAAACCTCAGAAGCTGGTGACTGAGTTTGGTAAAGTGTGTGAAAGAACAAAGCTGAGTGTAAATGTGAATAAGAGCAAGGTTATTAGGTACAGTAGGGTTGAGGGACAAGTCAATTGAGAGGTAAGTTTGGATGGAGAAAAACTGGAGGAAGTGAATAGTTTTAGATATCTGGGTGTGGATTTGGCAGCGGATGGAGCCATGAAAGCGGCCATGAAAGCGGAAGTGAATCATAGGGTGGGGGAGGGGGCGAAAGTTCTGGGAGCGTTGAAGAATGTGTGGAAGTCGAGAACATTATCTCGGAAAGCAAAAAGGGTATGTTTGAAGGAATAGTGATTCCAACAATGTTATATGGTTGCGAGACGTGGGCTATACATAGAGTTGTGAGGAGGATGGTGGATGTGTTGGAAATGAGATGTTTGAGGACAATATGTGGTGTGAGGTGGTTTGATCGAGTAAGTAATGAAAGGGTAAGAGAGATGTGTGTAATAAAAAGAGTGTGGTTGAGAGGGCAGAAGAGGGTGTTTTGAAATGTTTTGGTTACACGGAGAGAATGAGTGAGGAAAGATTGACCAAGAGGATATATGTGTCAGAGGTGGAGGGAACGAGAAGCGGGAGACCAAATTGGAGGTGGAAAGATGGAGTGAAAAAGATTTTGAGTGATCGGGGCCTGAACATGCAGGAGGGTGAAAGGTGTGCAAGGAATAGCGTGAATTGGAACGATGTGGTATACCGGGGTCGACATGCTGTCAGTGGATTGAACCAGGGCATGTGAAGCGTCTGGGGTAAACCATGGAAAGTTCTGTGAGGCGTGGATGTGGAAAGGGAGCTGTGGTTTCGGTGCATTATACATGACAGCTAGAGACTGAGTGTGAACGAATGTGGCCTTTGTTGTCTTTTCATAGCGCTCCCTCGCGCACATTCCGTTTCCATGGTTCCATCCGCTGCCAAATCCACTCCCAGATGTCTATAACACTTCATTTCCTCCAGTTCTTCTCCATTCAACCTTACCTTCCAGTTTATTTGTCCCTCAACCCTTCTCAATCTAATAACCTTGCTCTTATTCACATTTTCTCTCGGCTTTCTTTTTTCACACACTTTACCAAACTCAGTCACCAGCTTCTGCAGTTTCTCACCAGAATCAGCCACCAGCGCTTTATCATCAGCGAACAACAACTGACTTACTTCCCAAACCCTCTCATCCACAACAACCCAATCCATTAAGAAATTAAACAACCATGGAGACATCACGCACCCCTGGCGCAAACCGACATTCACTGAGAACCAATCAATTTCCTCTCTTCCTACTCGTACACATGCCTTACATTCTCGATAAAAACTTTTCACTGCTTCTAGGAACTTACCTCCCACACCATATACTTTTAATACCTTCCACAGAGCGTCTCTTTCAATTCTATCATATGCCTTCTCCAGATCCATAAATGCTACATACAGATCCATTTGTTTTCTAAGTATTTCTCACATACTTTCTTCGAAGCAGACACCTGATCCACACATCCTCTACCACTTCTGAAACCACACTGCTCTTCCCCAATCTGATGCTCTGTACATGCCTTCACCCTCTCAATCAATACCCTCCCATATAATTTCCCAGGAATATTCAACAAACTTATACCTCTGTAATTTGAACACTCAACTTTATCCCCTTTGCCTTTGTACATTGGGACTATGCATGCATTCTGCCAATCCTCAGGCTCTTCACCATGAACCATACATACATTAAATATCCTCACCAACCAGTCAAAAAGACAGTAACCCACTTTTTTAATAAATTCCACGACTAAAAAAGGCAGGAGCAGGGATCTGGAAATCCTTTCCTGGTTTTACTTTTCCGTAAAAAGGAACAGAGTAAGGGGCCTAGTGAGGAGATTTCTCTCTAAGGCTCAGTCCATTTTTCTGGAACGCTACGTCGCTAACGCGGGAAATGGCCCTCTCATCCCCAACAGACTGCATACTGGCCCATATCTCTAAAACTCTTGCATTTACTTCCCCAACCACTCCACCTATAAACAAATTAAACAACCATGGTAACATCACAAACCCCTGCCTCAAACTGACATTCACTGGGAACCAATCACTCTCCTCTCTTCCTACTCGTACATCCTTAGTAAAAACTTTTCACTCCTAGCAACTTACCTCCCACACCATATACTCTAAAGACCTTCCACAAAGCATTTCTATCAACCCTATCATATGCCTTCTTCAGATCCCTAAATGCTTCATACAAATCCATCTGTTTTTCTAAGTTTTTGTCACATTCTTCAAAGCAACCACCTGATCCACACATCCACTACCAGAGATAGAGATCTGCATATCCTCATCGTCTTATTTGTTTGGGAGAGTTTATAAAGTCTCACCTGTTTCCTCGGTGGCAGCATAGTTAGTGACACTTGGGCCATTGTAGCCATTTAAGCCGACTGCAGAGATGGTGATGGTGTAATTGGTGCAGGGGTCGAGCGGGCTGAGGGTGGCGTGATTCTCGTAGTCAGCAGCCTTCATTTGGTGGGTGAGGGCGCGGGTGTGCGTCTCACCGTATTTGATGGTGTAACTGAAGGAAAGAGTGGCAGTACTTGAGGGAAGGGTCAGTACCACTTGGGGGAGGAACTACATATCTCTAGTGGAGTAACTTCCTCACTTGGTATTTGATGATGAATGAGTTGGTTTGGTGAGGTTTACGGCCAGCGACCTGTGAGGAAGGTCATGAGGCCTACAACACTTTTTAATGTTGACTCTAGACTTATAGTCCCTATATAGTAATATCCTATGTATCCTATCTCATTTTACATACTAAGATACATATTCATCTCTATTTTAGATACTGTTTATATTATGGGGAGAGAGATAGAGGTGTTTATGGATATTGCACCAAACTGGCAGCTAAACACTACTTAGTACACCATCCACCGTTACAGCTGCGATAAGGTACTGCGGAAGTGATAGTAAAGACTAGACACCTTCACCATCACACACACTTAGGATATATTGGTTATGTCGTTGATTCATAAGTCCAACAGCACAGCAGTACTAGCCCCAGTGAAATAGCCACCCCACTCAGGGACTGCAGTGTGGTGTGTGAAAAGTTCAGCCACCACACTACCACCCCCAGCATTAGCAGACACACCCCGTCGCTAGGACAGCCAATGCAACACTTTATATCATCTTGATTATTTCAGTTTCCTTGAGAAAGATAGTTTATTGTTATTGTTTTCTTTTAGAGTGGTTTGCAAATTGAAATTAATTTTGTTTATCATGATATTCTCTCAATTTTTCATGTTTAGTGTATTTGTTGCTGTGTACGATACTATCGTTTATTGATAATATTGTGTTTCGTGTGGAACACCTATATGGAAATGTGTTGTGTATATAGGGTGGGAGGTGAGTAGCATATGTACAGTTTAAACATAAGTGGACCAACACGACTTCCTCTCCTGTTTTGTCTGTAGGAAGTCGGCCAGTCCAGTATTTCTTGTTAAATATAATTGTTAATAGTCAGGCTGGTCCGCTGACATGTCTGAAAAGATGATATCTTTTACACATGAATTTAGTTCCTTAATGATATTGCCCTGAATTTCATTCGACTCTGTGAAGCCAGAGTTTATAGCTTTAACAGCTGATAACAAATCTGAAAAAGATAACTTCCTTAACATGACTGGATTTGATTATATAGTCTATGGCTTTATCAACAGCAAGTAATTCCTCGTGAAGAAACAGATGTATTGTTTGATAACCGGTACCTGAGGGCACATTCCACCGGCCACACACTGGCATCCACACCTTCATCCATCTTGGAGCCACCATCAGTGTAGAAGTGGACATAACGCAGATGATCTATTATGATATTCCGAAAGCGATGATGTACCCAACTCTCCAGCGCGTTTGCTTTCATCCCCTGAACGCCATATTGTGTTCGCTTTTACTTTTGTTTGCTCCCAGGGAGCCAGAACGTTCATGACCAGCGTGTGTCCAGTTCATTCACTCTGAAACCAGAGTTCTCACTGAGGAAGAGTATTCCGAGGGCCAGGGGCATGAAGCCTCTGGTGACGATTGTTCGTACAGTTGAATGAGGCGACAGGCAGAGAAATGGTTCCTCCCGGCCATCAGAATACCACACGTTACAGCAAATATATCTCGACGCTGCCGGGGAGGAGGTACACATTTGCTTCAACTTCCAGACATATAACTCTGGTACATGACACGGCTCCGAGGCACATTCGCATACATTTATTCTGTAATACACCAGCCTCCCCAGAGTACTACGATCACTTGCCGAAGCATGCGCATAGGAGCCATAGCCTTAGATCTAATTAGGGACTTGTAAACCATCAATAAAGATTTTCTGTTGGCTCCCCAAGAGGAACCCGAAAGATATTTGAGAATATTAAATCTTTTATTGCAATTTGTTATCAAAATGTCAACATGATTTTTCCATTATAATCTTTTATCAAGATTTAAACCCAAGAATTTATTTCGTGAAGGTTTGGGTTGTTATCCAATTTTAACTGCAAGTTTAGGATGATATTCTTACGGGTAAACAACCGCGACCCTTTTTGTTGCTGAAATCTTAATACCCGAGTCTAGCGCCCAACGATGAACGGTCTCAAGCGTAGTTTAAACCTGTTCAGCTCGTTGTGCATTATGGGTGGGGTGCCACACTGCACAATCGTCAGCATGAAGTGAGTACTTTAAGATTTCGAGGGACGAGAGCTGGAGACAGAATATAACTGATCATATTAATTAGTGTTGGGCGCAGAGCGCTGCCCTGCGACGCCCCATTTTCTTGGACTCATATGTTAGAGATAACGGTAATGCTGCAGTCTTAACAGCAAATGTTCTGTCTTATAAAAAGAGTCACTGATGAAGACGGGTTAATAACCTCTCAGACCAATATCATAAAGTTGCTAAAGATTCCGTTTCGTCGCGCATAGGCTTTTTCTAAATCTTAAACCACTCCAATTATTTTTTTTTTAATTGAATCTTAAATAGTTCTAAATTTATTATACGATCCGTTGTACTTCTGTTTTTACGGAAAGCACACTGGTGATCATTTGATAAATTTCTTTTTTCCAAAAACTAAAGAAGCCATTTATTAACCATTCTTTCCATGACCTTGCGAGTGTGACTCGCCAACGAAATAGAAACGAATCTAAATAAGTTTGATTAAAGACACTTGATAATCCCTGAAGACTGAACATTTGGAATTATGTCCAATAGAGAAAACGGGGTTCTTTCCCTGTGCTTGGGCCATCGTACGTAGATTTATAAGGTAACTTACTCGGATACACAGAGAGGGTTGACATCAGGATTGTTCCATTTCAGATCGATAGTTTCTTGCGTGATGATGCCCACTGTCACGTCCAGTGGGGTTCCGGGAGCTGTGAAAGGATAGAAAATAACTTTCAATTCTGTTTTCACCTGCGATACAGCGGCGTTAATCAATGGCTTATTTGTATACAACGTTAATAATGGTTAGTTAGCGATTCGGTGGGTGAATGCTAGGCATAGGCTGTGATAGCTCACTTTATAGGCATAATTCGCTCATAATGCAAGGTTGATATATAATATGACCAATTGCCTCTGTTATGTGGTAAGGCCGTTTGGGCATGTGTGTCATAACACCAGACACCAGGCAATCAGGTCCCGCTCGTAACAAAGCGTAGTCACGTTTTCAAGTTCTTATACTTCAGCAAACAGTGTCTTGAGCCAGAAGAATCACATGTCCTTAAGATGTTATCATGGCCCAGGGACGAAGCTGTAGCCGTAGTACATTCGTTTTATGACTATTGTTATATTTAAGAAATCAAGCAGTTATAACCACCGTCATCAGACAACGTTTCCATTGTTGTCATATATACAATCGTCATACATAAAGGGATGAAATTTATTTGCCTCGGGGATCACGTATTGTTGTAAAGCTATCATATGTAGAGGATTGAACCGTAAAGGTTAGATACATTCTTTCCATCTGTGTATATATGTTGCGTTTGGTGATATACACTTGGATTCTCATTCCCTTATAATCGTGATCTCGATATAACACTTCTGGCTCTCCTCTCTTAAAAATATTGGCGAATCTTTTACTTTGGCTCTTGACAAGCACAGTAAAGTCTTTGACGGAGAAGAGGCACGCGCCTCTGATTGATTCATCTCCCACCTAGAGCATCTCTGCTTCTCTTCTCGTTTATACACACTTTCAGTCCCTCCAGTAGCCGTTGATGGAGTACCTCCTCCCTTTGATACTGTCAACAATGGTGTCCCTCAGAAATTTTGTTGTATCGCCTTCGCTGTCTCTTCTCTCTATAGATCAATCATCTTTTTTCAACTTTACGCCGACGATTCTAGGTTCTGTTCAAATAATATTCCTTCTCTTCACTCCCATACTTCTGTTACTTGCACCGAGCATAGTCTTTTCTTTTGATTCGAACGTACTGCGCAGCATCTCCGAATGAGGAAGGAGTAACCTAGTTAAGTTCAACACCACATAACTGCAATTTCTATCTTTTTTTTTAAGATCCACTCTTTACTGTTATCTGATTTCGGAAAGCTACAGTTCAACGTAACATGTTAGTGCAACTCAATGAACGTCACGAAATCTGCATCCCAGAAGCTAGGGCTGATGGGTAGGTGACGTGATTATCTATCTTTTGGGCAGGTATTCTACATGTGCCGGGGTCTCACTTGCCCTAACCTAGAGTAATGATCATATATCCAAGATCCCCAGCACAGAGTAATATTCATGTCTTGGGATGGCTCTTCTGCTTTTTAGGTGAAATCAGACGTCTTATGCCTTATCAATTGTCCTACCTCTACCTACCTTCAACCATCCCTTTCTGCCTACCTTGATGTTGTTTCCCTCCTTTTGTTATACAGGTATTCTTTCGGCCAGTACTTTCGTGAGCTGTCTGTATATGTATACATTCCATAAGACCTGGACCAACATCATAATTTCTGTGTAGAGATCCCCATCATACAGCAAAGCTATGACAATCTTTCCATCGCTTTCCCTCCTCCTCAAACGTTTGCACTTTGATGAGGTGCTTTTACTGTCACATGAGTTCAAATTAATCCCTTTCGTATTTTTTCTTCTTGATAAACATTCCTGTATCCCTTTCAACCGACATGGCTTTGACTGGGGCATTCTTTTCCTCGTACCATGTTGGCTAATGATAATAATGATAATGATTATAACAACAACAATAATGATAGTAGTAATAGTAGTGATAATAATGATAATGATGATACTACTACTAATAATAATAATAATGATTATAATAATAATGATAATAATGATGATAATAATGATATTTATTTCTTTTCATACTATTCGCCATTTCCCGCATCAGCGAGGTAGCGTTAAGAAGAAAGGACTGAGCTTTTGAGGGAATATCCTCACTTGGCCCCCTTCTCTGTTTCTTCTTTTGGAAGATTGAAAACGAGAGAGGAGGATTTCCAGCCTCCCGCTCCCTCCCCTTTTAGTCGCCTTCTACGACACGCAGGGAATACGTGGGAAGTATTTTTTCTCCCCTATCCCCAGGGATGATTATGATAATAATGATATTAACAAAGCTGGGAGGTTGTATGATGACCTACTTCCGTCCCTAGTGACAATGTTCTCCTGCAGGGGGTAACCCTCGGAGTTGGAGGGCGTGAGGGGCGTCACCGTCACGTGGAAGTTGCCGCAGGCCCGCAGAGCTGCTCTGGTTAAGGTCGTGTCCTCCGTCTGCCAATATAAACAATGTATGATGTGAGGATGAGAAATGGCAGCATCACGACCTCGCGCCTCTGTCATCGCTCTCAGTCAACGTTCTCTCCTGCTGACCACCCGCCCTCACCACCACTTAATGCTACGTAAGGCTCAGTCTTAAGACCCATACTTTCTTTTTTTCACCTCTGTCAGTGACCTGGAGACAGATCTCACAGTTACGAAATGAATCTAAACAACGAAAGACGAAAGACTTTTAGGTTATTCGAAGAAATTTGGACCGACTGCTGGTGCCTCGGGTAAGAGAGAGAGAGAGAGAGAGAGAGAGAGAGAGAGAGAGAGAGAGAGGGGGGGGGGTGTGGGGGCAAATGGACGTGTAGAGTAATAGATTTTGTTCATGAGTATGATAAGCAAGACTGTAGAATGTTTGGTAAGCCACTCCCGGCAGCGTATGTAGAAAAAATGGTCTTGGAATGATGTGTTGCCGCTGGATAAAGCAAGCAAGGTGTTAGGAATGATAGCAAGGGTTAATGTGTAATCCTGGTTGATTATATCATAGCAGGACCCCCTATCACGTAAGAGGACGCGGCAGCTTCAAGTTTGCCTTTCCCTTTGGAGTGAGAAAGTCTCCGCTGAGATTGTTCTACCTTGAGTCAAAAGACGATGATACGGCCTCCGCGCTGGAGAGTGAATTTTTACTGGTGTCGTAGCCACAAGCAGGCGGAGTTCGGTAACACTACGTCCAAATTATGAACACGAAACAAAAGACAATTTACTTATTTTCGACGACGCCGTAGTCAGACCACATCTAGAACTTGTTAAGGCTCTTGTCATCAAGCTTAATGAAAGATATGGAAATAAGATATTGAACATATACAGACATGAGCAACAGAACTAAACCACAAAGTAAGAAGTGAAATACATGAAAACGCACTCGGAGACCCAAAATAAATTTCTCTAACAAACCGATGGTTTTAAGATCTTTTTTTCAATGTACTGAAAAACATTCAACTCGCGACCATTTCTTCAGGCAAGACGGAGATACAACAACCAGGAAAAATATAAAGTTAAAATGAGAGAGATGTAATACATAACATGGGCAAAGGTTATCTTTAGTGGCAGAGTTATGCGACACTGGAATAAGCCATCACCAGATGGCAAGGTGAAGTTTACCTGTATAAGTAAGTCACAGATTGATGAATGCTTTAGTGATATTATCACTGAATATATTTGATCAAGAAGGACGCTACAATATGCAAGTATTCCGAGTTTTATTCTTTTTTTTTTTTTAGATGAGGACTTGATATATATATCCTTCACAGAGTTTCTGGCAGATGAAGTGAACTAAGACTATACTGTATTAACCATTCATTCTTTCCTATAAACTTTCCACGTATGTATACTCTTGCCATAGTTCATGGCGCCCCTTCATAGCTATTCTCACTACGGCGGGAGAGAGTAGATGGTAGGGAGGAGCCTTCTACTTAACTATACAGACCGTCTACATCTACAGTTGGTGTGTAGGGAGGAGCCTTCTACTTAACTATACAGACCGTCTCCATCTACAGTTGGTGGGTAGGGAGAAACCTTCTGCTTCACTGGCCTGTCTTCAGGTATATAAGTTAGGGATGTAAGATACCCTTACTTACCACGTTACATTCGGAGGTTCCTTCTCCAACGAGTCTGAAGCAGACCTGGTAGTGATGGACGCACATAGGGTTCACGAGCGGCTCTTGCCACTGCAGAGCCAGTGTGACGTCATCGTCTGTGAGGACCTCCAGGCTGCGAGGGGCGCCGGGGGCTGCACACGAGGCGATCATGAGTACATCATAGGTCAGAGATGAGTTAAGACTGATGGGTTATTGATGAGTGAGAGATATCCAGTGGGTAAGAGGCCTCAATTTCGATAGTCGGTGATGTGTGAGTGATTTGCAGGTGAATGAACGAGTGATGAGTATGTGGTAGATGAGTGATGATGAGGTAATGAGTAATAATTCATGGTTGAGTACATTATGAATCACAGAAATTAAGAGGTATTACAGTGATGATTTAGACATCCACACTGATCATTCTCCACTGGTGAATACGCGATGGGTCAGTGGTGGGTAAATCTTGAGTCAATGAAATCATTATTGGGTAATTCACAAAAGGAAGAGGCAATGGGTAATGGATGGATTAGCGAGGACATAATGATAAAGCAAGTCGCACTTGTGATGGATGAATCCTAACAACATTCATGTGGAACCTAAGATTATCGTATATCTTGGCAACCTCGCTTAAAGTAGCCACACACACATGCACACACAGGGATCAGGTAGGTAGAGACATATCAGCATATACAAATGTATACCCAGACTCGGGGAATAACCCAAGGAGGTAGGTTTATATGAGCACACACAGGCTAACACAGCAATGCTTCTAGCCACGTAACAGCCCACACAGCATCAAGACTTACGTTTATCTGAAGTATATCCTGTGACGTTAGCATGTGTCCCTTCAATCGTTTCGCCGGAGGATGTGTCATCGAAGACAGGGATGAGAGTGAAGTCGTACTCATCACAGGCTATGAGGTACTCCACGGTGTGTTCGCAATGCTGGACGGGGCAGCGGACGTCCTCTCTGAAGTCATTATCCGTGACGAGGGTATATTTGTGGAGCGGGTAGGCCGAATCTCCCTCCACAAAGTCCCATTCCAGTAGGACAAAGTCGATGTCATTGCTCTTTTGCCGGAAGTTCTTTATGTAACCTGTGGAAGAAGAGATGAGTTACCCAAGGGTCTAGTGTGGTGTCTCATAGCCGGATGTCCTGGGAGTAAGATGCTTCTATAGGTGATCGGGGCAGGACAAGGTAGTTCAGCTCTGTATCTGTCTCATGAAGCACCTATGAAAGGAGATTCACGTCTAGTTTGGCAGAGCGCATACCGAGACTAACACTGAACATTGCACAAACGTCCCAGAATAGGACGGATTTCTCTTTCTTTCAAATGGTCGTTGTCCTTCCCTCGTGAAACATTATACCGCGTCAGTTGACAACGGTCTGATGCGTCTGAAATCTTTCCATGTAAACAAAAAACTCCTTTGAGATTACCTATGAATTCTACCACTATCTGTAAAGTCCCTCGACCTCACCTCAATTCCTGTTTTCCTATCTAGCGGCAGTGATGTCCTTTTCTATGATAATAATATATGACTCTTGGTCTCGAAGAGAGTTTGAGGAACTCTGTATCGTAGCTCTTGATATTTCAAGAACTTTTCTTAAGATCTAAGATGGAGGTCTGGTCAGGCTACCTCCTCTCGACTTGCCCTCATTGTTCGGCGTTGTTATTCCCATATTTCCTTTTCGTTCGTCCATTTCCCTAAATATTGACAAATGATTTTCTTCATGTTTCTTCATCTAGGTTATGTTCGTTATCTCATTTCATCCTAATGAATGACATTCCTTCATCGGCAGATGACCCAGTTTAATCATGTTGTCATGTATCAGTTCGACATTCGGCCATTCTTTTCAAATTTGCACCATCTTATCTTCTTCAATCTACATCTCATCTCGCTTCGTCTATTATGAATTCGGATTTGAGAAGGCTGTCGCCCTAGTGTGGAGGTAAATAAAACTTAATGTTTTTTAAAACCAAATATCTTTGTGTTCCCCTTTCTAAAGCTCCTTCGAGAATTCCATTCCATTTGATGGCTCTCGGGTCCACCATTCCCCATAACTTGTTAGCTTTGTAATTTTTAATCTTAGACACATTACACATGAGACAGATAGCTAAGTCTGTGTGGTGGTCGAGTTCAGACGACAGATAGTCATCTTCCCTGACCAGCTGCATCAGTCACACAAACAAATGGTTTTTTGTCCTTGACAGAGTATTACTCTCACTTCTGCGACGGCTTTTCATCCTCGAACGTACTTGAAAGACCTGAATCTAAAATAATCTAAACTATTTTCTCTCAGTTTTCACCTCGAAACTTGACCCAGTACAGATATCATTTCGGTTCGTAACGCATGAGAGCCGGATGTTTATGTGCCTCCATCATAAGCCATGATGAGTTGGGCTTCTACTTTACACGATCACTGTGTGGCAGCCGTTGTGCTCTTCGTCTCCCCCCGTACACCGCTAGATTCTAGAACGTTTTCCCTTCTCATGTCTTTCGTGACAACTTTGACCTGTCCCTTTTTTTAAAAGCAAAGTTTCCTCTTCCTTGAACACTTGGAATAATCTCTTTTCTGTTGCTCTTTTCATTTGCCTTTGTCCGTGATTGGAGTGTTACATAGACGAGAAAGTATTGTTGTGTAAACTGCTAAATGTAAGCCAGTGCTAAATTGTAAACTAGGAAGCGCAGCTCAGTAAATGGCGGAAGATAGAACCCAGGTATGCTCTTAAGGGTAAATGTAAATTGTAGATCCAGCTTTAAGATACTAAAACTTAAAGATGATAACCGGTGTGCACCAGTGCTTGAGCGTAAGATAGTGTTAAGGTTTGTGTAAGAGTAAGCCTCAGTATATAGGTGTCGGGTGATCTGTAAACACGAGGTGGATGTCAGATGTAAACGTGAGCTGCTGTGTGGGAGGTTGTCAACCGTGTGGGTGGAGGAAGGTGAGGATGAAAACAACAGGTGTCCTTAGCCTGGTCCTTCTCACGGTATCTCAAGGATAGGGGTTGGAGGCCAGCTAGGGTACGAGGTGGGGGAGGTGGTGGTGGAGCGAGGGAGAGAGGGGAGGGGAAAGTGGGGGTGGGAAGGGGTGGAGCTGGGAAGGGAAGGAAAGAATGGCACATGCGAGAGGGTTCAGAAAGATGGAGGGAGGTCTACGTCCTCCATCCATCACCTGAGATAGTACTTCCGTTGCCTGGGACGGGACTTCCATCACCTAGATAAGTACCCCCATCACCTGGTACGGTACCTCCATCACCTGGGATGGTACTTCCATCACCTGGAACGTTATTCCATCACCTGGAATGGTACTTCCATCGCCTGGGACATTATTCCATCATCACCTGGGACGGTATTCCATCACCTGGGATGGTACTTCCATCACTTGGGACGGTACCCACTCCACATCGGACAGTATCTCTGTCTCAGACGGTACCTATATCACCTGGGCTGCTGTCTCCGTCCCCTGATGGTACCTATATCATCTAGGACGTACCCACGCCACCTGGGATGGTACCTATATCATCTAGGACGTACCCACGCCACCTGGGATGGTACCTATATCATCTAGGACGTACCACGCCACCTGGGGTGCTACTAAAGCAACCTGGGAGAGATACCATGTTGCTGGTATCTCTGGTTGCTGGTATCTCCTGCCAGTGTGGTGGTGGGGTAGGGCGTTCTGAAGGTAATTAATGGTCTTGGTGGTAGGAGCCGTGAGGGTAATATCAGGCTGGGATAAGAGTACATGGGAACGAAAGATAACAGGAGACTTGGTGGTCTGTGATGGGGTTATCTGCGGTCATGTTCTTATTTGTAGCAGAAACAGGATAGTGAAGCAGGAGGTACCCTTCCCCACCCACCACCACTCCCTCCGGCTCAACAGCCGTGTGGTATGGAAAGACTATACTGCCATATAAATTTTACAGGAAAGTGTGGATGGGAAGAGTTTCCTATTCTGATTACAGTGGGCTTCTCCAGGCAGAAGGATCAAATCTGGAACGAAAAGAAAGAGATTCCGTGTTTAAACTAACGTCATCTTCCTTCCTTCTTGACACAGGTCCATTTACTGACAACACTGAAGTATTTGATCAGCCTTGATTTGAAGGTGGTGATAGTCTTCGTATCTGGTGGCGATTCATTCCAATGTTCTTCAACTCTACAGCTGCAAAAGACGATTTGTTCTGCTGCTACGCACTTCCCCCTTTTTCGTTTCATGGCATTAAATCAAGTTGTTGAATCTCTATTTAATTGTGGAGAAATATCATGTGTTATTAAATCTGGGTGTCCACACTTTTAATGGAGAGAATAATCTCCGGTCTCCGAGTTTCTCTTTCTAAGAGACGGAATAAGTTTTGTTGCTCTGGTCTGAATTCGTTCTAGTTTTCCCTCGTCTTTGGTCGAGTCTGGAGACCAGAATTGAATAGTACATTCCAAACGAGGTCTGCACGAGGTACTAGCAAGAAAGTCGCATCTGTTTTATGATATACACTTTTGGCTTTGCAATCCACAAATCTGTTGGCTTTATCTTATCCAGCGGAGGTTGGAACAGCCTGTGGAATGGCTCCAGGTTGATGGTAACGAAGGCTTAGGGTGAAGCACCCTGAGGGGAATCAAGGGCTGGTTTAGGAGGTATCCTGAGGGTAGTTAAGGGCTAGATGGGATATATTAAGGTCAAGTAAAGGCTGGATCGGGGATTCCCAAAGCGAAAATAAAGGATTGGGTTAAGAGCATCCTGAGGGTAACTGAAGGCTGGGGTTGGGGCACCCAATGGGAAATTAAGGAGTTGGGTGAGAGGTGTCCTGAGGGCAGATAGCGTTGAGAATGACCTGAAGGTAATTATGGACGGGTGCAGAAAGCGTCATGAAGGTAGCTAAGGTTTATGATGGCTGGTGCCTTGAGAATGATCAAGGTCTGGGATAGTGGAAGCCCTGAGGGTAATACGGATTGTGGTGAGGGATACCTGGAGGGTAATTAAGGATTAGAGTGAGAGGTGCCCTGAGGGTAATTAAGGATTAGAGTGAGAGGTGCCCTGGGGGTAATAAGGATTGGGATGAAAGATGTCCTGATGGTATTTAAGAACTATGATGAGAAGAGCCCTCAGGGTAAGCCAGGGTTAAGTGCAATGTACTCCCATATCAATTAAGTCTGGGGAGGGAGGTGCTCTCATAATTAATGTATGGGTCATTTAGAAATAGCAGGATGTGCCTTCAAGGTAATCAACGGCTGGGGTTGGTAAATAAGGAATGATCTTGGACAGATAAGGATTAGATGGACACTGGAAGCACCCAGGACAGTCCGATTACACATATTCAGAGAAAAACTAGAAAAAAAAAGAAGACGGGGTGCACGCTCAGTCTTGATGAAGCACATATGAGAAACATTCATTCCAAGTAAAAAAAAAAAAAATAGAAAAAATCTCTACCCAATTGATATGAATGAGACTCTCACAACAGACGACGCTCCAGGAACCCACTCAACGCAAATGAAACACTTAGACGCACACTTATACCAGACGAAACACTCGTGAATCACACTCACTCCAGATGAATCACTCAAAAGACACACTCACACCAGATGAATCGCTCAAAAGACACACTCACCCCAGATGATACACTTAGAAGACACACTCATCCCGGTTGAAGTACTCAGGAGACACACCCATCCCGATAATATACCCAGAAGACACATTTACCCCAGATGATAATCTCATAGACTCACTTTCCCCAGACAAAGCACTCAGAAGACATACTTACCCCAGATGATACACTCAGAAGACATACTTACCCCAGATGATACACTCAGAAGACATACTTACCCCAAATGATACACTCAGAAGACATACCCCAGACGATGCCCTCAGAAGACATGCTAACCCCAGATGATGCACTCAGAAGACATACTAACCCCAGATGATACACTCAGAAGATACACTTACCTCCCACACCGTATACTCTTAAGACCTTCCACAGAGCATGCCTGTCCACACTATCACATGCCATACAAAGATCCACAAATGCCACATACAGATCCACAAGTGTCTCTAAGTAATTCTCACACGCATTCTTCAAAGCAAACGCCGATCCACACATCCTCTACCACTCCTAAAACCTCACTTGTTCTTCCCCAGTCTGATGCTCTAAAATGCCTTCACCCTCTCAGTCAATACCGTCCCATACCGTATTCCAGGAATACTTAACAGACTCATACCTCTGTAGTTTGAGCGCTCACCTTTATCCTCTGCCTTTGTGCAATGACACTATACATGCATTCCGCCAGTCCTCAGACACTTCAACATGATCCATACATACACTGAATATCCTTACCAACCAATTAACAACACAGTTACCCCCTTTCTTCATAAATTCACTGCAATTCCGTCCAAACCCGCCGCCTTGCCGGATATCATCTTCCGCAAGGCTTTCACCACCTCTTCTCTCTTAACCAAACCACTTTCCTTGACTCTCACTTCTCACCCTCCCCCCCCCCCCCCCACACACACACACACACACACACACACACACACACACACACACACACACACATCAAAGCACCCTACATTTGCCACTCTGTCATCAAACATATTCAACAAGCCTTCAAAATCCTCACTCCATCTCCTCTTCACTTTATCACTACCTGTTATCACTTTCCCACTTGCCCCCTTCACTGATGTTCCCATTTGTTCTCTTGTCTTACGCACGTTCTTTACCTCCTTCCAAAACATCTTTTTATTCTCCCCAAAAGGTTAATAATACTCTCTCACCCCATCTCGCATTTGCCCTCTTTTTCAACTCTTGTACCTCCTGCCTCTTTCTCTAATACATCTCCCAGTCTTTTGCACTCCTTCCTTGCAAGTATCGTCCAAACGCCTCTCTGTTTTCTTTCACTAACAACTTCACTTCTTCATTCCACCACTAACAACCCTTTCTAATCTGACTATCTCCCACCTTTCTCATGCTACATGCATCTCTTGCACACGCAATCCCTCCTTCCCTAAATACATCCCATTCCTCCCCCACTCCCCTCATGTCGTTTGCTCTTAACTTTTGCCATTCTGTACTCAGTCTCTCCTGGTACTTCCTCACACAAGTCTCCTTTCCAAGATTTTTTTTTTTTTCATCTCACCACTCTCTTCTCCCCGACATTTTCGCTTCTTTTTTTGGAAACCTCTACAAATCTTCACGTTCGCCTCCATAAGATAGTGATCAGGCATTCCTCCAGCTTCCCCTCTCAGCACATTAGCATCCAAAAAAGTCTCTTTAACACACCTATCAATTAACATGTAATCTAATAATGCCCTTTGATCATCTCTCCTTTTGTCGCCTTTTACGACAGGTAGGGAATACGTGGAAAGTATTCTTTCTTCCTTATCCCCAGGGATGATATATATATATATATATATATATATATATATATATATATATATATATATATATATATATATATATATATATATATATATATATATATATATATACATATATATATATATATATATATATATATATATATATATATATATATATATATATATATATATATATATATATATATATATATATATATATATTCTTTCTTTCATACTATTCGCCATTTCCCGCGTTAGCGAGGTAGCGTTAAGAACAGAGGACTGGGCCTTTGAGGGAATATCCTCATCTGGCCCTATTCTCTGTTCCTTCCTTAGGAAAAAAAAAAAAAAACAAGAGGGGAGGATTTCCAGCCCCCCGCTCCCTTCCCTTTTAGTCGCCTTCTACGACACGCAGGGAATACGTGGGAAGTATTCTTTCTCCCCTAACCCCAGGGATAATATATATATATATATATATATATATATATATATATATATATATATATATATATATATATATATATATATATATATATATATATATATATTCCCTGGGGATAGGGGAGAAAGAATACTTCCCACGTATTCCCTGCGTGTCGTAGAAGGCGACTAAAAGGGAAGGGAGCGGGGGGCTGGAAATCCTCCCCTCTCGTTTTTTTTTTTTTTTTTTTTTAATTTTCCAAAAGAAGGAACAGAGAAGAGGGCCAGGTGAGGATATTCCCTCAAAGGCCCAGTCCTCTGTTCTTAACGCTACCTCGCTATCGCGGGAAATAGCGAATAGTATGAAAAAAAAAAAAAAAAAAAATATATATATTTTCATTTCCACACATCTCTCTTACCCTTACGTTACTTACTCGATCAAACCACCTCACACCACACATTGTCCTCAAACATCTCATTTCCAGCACATCCATCCTCCTGCGCACAACTCTATCCATAGCCCACGCCTCGCAACCATACAACATTGTTGGAACCACTATTCCTTCAAACATACCCATTTTTGCTTTCCGGGATAATGTTCTCGACTTCCACACATTTTTCAAGGCTCCCAAAATTTTTGCCCCCTCCCCCACCCTATGATCCACTTCCGCTTCCATGGTTCCATCCGCTGACAGATCCACTCCCAGATATCTAAAACACTTCACTTCCTCCAGTTTTTCTCCATTCAAACTCACCTCCCAATTGACTTGACCCTCAACCCTACTGTACCTAATAACCTTGCTCTTATTCACATTTACTCTTAACTTTCTTCTTCCACACACTTTACCAAACTCCGTCACCAGCTTCTGCAGTTTCTCACATGAATCCGCCACCAGCGCTGTATCATCAGCGAACAACAACTGACTCACTTCCCAAGCTCTCTCATCCCCAACAGACTTCATACTTGCCCCTCTTTCCAAGACTCTTGCATTTACCTCCCTAACAACCCCATCCATAAACAAATTAAACAACCATGGAGACATCACACACCCCTGCCGCAAACCTACATTCACTGAGAACCAATCACTTTCCTCTCTTCCTACACGTACACATGCCTTACATCCTCGATAAAAACTTTTCACTGCTTCTAACAACTTGCCTCCCACACCATATATTCTTAATACCTTCCACAGAGCATCTCTATCAACTCTATCACACTTCACATGGCCTGATTCAATCCACTGACAGCACGTCAACCCCGGTATACCACATCGATCCAATTCACTCTATTCCTTGCCCGCCTTTCACCCTCCTGCATGTTCAGGCCCCGATCACTCAAAATCTTTTTCACTCCATCTTTCCACCTCCAATTTGGTCTCCCACTTCTCCTCGTTCCCTCCACCTCCGACACATATATCCTCTTGGTCAATCTTTCCTCACTCATTCTCTCCATGTGCCCAAACCATTTCAAAACACCCTCTTCTGCTCTCTCAACCACGCTCTTTTTATTTCCACACATCTCTCTTACCCTTACATTACTTACTCGATCAAACCACCTCACACCACACATTGTCCTCAAATATCTCATTTCCAGCACATCCACCCTCCTGCGCACAACTATCCATAGCCCACGCCTCGCAACCATACAACATTGTTGGAACCACTATTCCTTCAAACACACCCATTTTTGCTCTCCGAGATAATGTTCTCGACATCCACACATTCTTCAAGGCTCCCAGGATTTTCGCCCCTTCCCCCACCCTATGATTCACTTCCGCTTCCATGGTTCCATCCGCTGCCAGATCCACTCCCAGATGTCTAAAACACTTTACTTCCTCCAATTTTTCTCCATTCAAACTTACCTCCCAATTGACTTGACCCTCAACCCTACTGTACTTAATAACCTTGCTCTTATTCACATTTACTCTTAACTTTCTTCTTTCACACACTTTACCAAACTCAATCACCAGCTTCTGCAGCTTCTCACATGAATCAGCCACCAGCGCTGTATCATCAGCGAACAACTGACTCACTTCCCAAGCTCTCTCATTCACAACAGACTTCATACTTGCCCCTCTTTCCAAAACTCTTGCATTCACCTCCCTAACAACCCCATCCATAAACAAATTAAACAACCATGGAGACATCACACACCCCTGCCGCAAACCTACATTCATATATGTGTATATATATATATATATATATATATATATATATATATATATATATATATATATATATATATATATATATATATATATATATATATTTCAAACTATTCGCCATTTCCCGCGTTAGCAAGGTAGCGTTAAGAACAGAGGACTGGGCCTCTGAGCGAATATCCTCACCTGGCCCCCTTCTCTGTTCCTTCTTTTGGAAAAAAAAAAAAAATACAGGAGGGGAGGATTTCCAGCCCCCCCCGCTCCCTCCCCTTTTAGTCGCTTTCTACGACACTCAGGGAATACGTGGGAAGTATTCTTTCTCCCCTATCCCCAGGGATATAATATATAAACTGTATTACTCTTTCTACTGATTCACAGGCAACATAAGTGTGACATACAAGTTTTGCACAACACACATCCTGCCACTCATAAACATGATGTTCAGCATTTTCGTACACCTGAACCAAGAAAATGAGGTATAGATATACCGTCCACACAGTGTTCTACAAGAATACTATAAGTTGAAATGTACACAGAAGCCCTGCTAAGTATACAATCATAATTTCACAAAGGACGGGTAGAATATAGAAGCCACGGCAGTGCTGCTGCTTTAACTATAATCTTACCCTCTCATGTCACAAACATTCCTCAACTGTAAATTTTGGGTTCATCGGAAAATGTTTTCAGCTATTTGTATATTTTTCTTCACGCAGGGTCTACATTCAGTATGGTAAAATAAACCCTGCCTCTTTGTTGCAGAACTCTTGTGTACTTTTGTCTTGTTACTTTCTTTATATAGTCCAGGAAGTTATCTGAAGCTAACCAGTCTTCTCTCTTATCACCAATTCCGTCCAAACCCGCCGCCTTGCCGGATATCATCTGCCGCAAGGCTTTCACCACCTCTTCTCTCTTAACCAAACCACTTTCCTTGACTCTCACTACTTACACCCCCCCCCCCCAACACACACACACACACACACACACACACACAAGCGCAAACACACACACACACACACACACACACACACACACACACACACACACACACACACACACACACACACACACACACACACACACACATCAAAGCACCCTACATTTGCCACTCTGTCATCAAACATATTCAACAAAACATATATATATACATATATATACTTATATATACATAAATATATATATATACATATATATATATATATATATATATATATATATATATATATATATATATATATATATATATATATATATATATATATATATATATATATATATATATATATATATCAGTGATGGATTGCGCAAAAGATGCTTGTGGCATGAGAAGAGTGGGAGGTGGGTTGATTAGAAAGGGTAGTGAGTGGTGGGATGAAAAAGTAAGAGTATTAGTGAAAGAGAAGAGAGAGGCATTTGGACGATCTTTGCAGGGAAAAAATGAAATTGAGTGGGAGATGTATAAGAGAAAGAGACAGGAGGTCAAGAGAAAGGTGCAAGAGATGAAAAAAAGGGCAAATGAGAGTTGGGGTGAGAGAGTATCATTAAATTTTAGGGAGAATAAAAAGATGTTCTGGAAGGAGGTAAATAAAGTGCGTAAGACAAGGGAGCAAATGGGAACTTCAGTGAAGGGCGCAAATGGGGAGGTGATAACAAGTAGTGGTGATGTGAGAAGGAGATGGAGTGAGTATTTTGAAGGTTTGTTGAATGTGTTTGATGATAGAGTGGCAGATATAGGGTGTTTTGGTCGAGGTGGTGTGCAAAGTGCAAGGGTTAGGGAAAATGATTTGGTAAA